>NW_011948425.1:2230570-2247739 GCF_000503995.2 Ceratosolen solmsi marchali | reverse complement strand
GAGAGAGAGAGAGAGAGAGAGAGAGAGAGAGAGCGAGAGAGAGATAGAGCGATACAGTGATAGAGCGAACGGAGAAGCGACGGAAGGGCAGAAGAGAGAAGGGCAGCTTCCCTCGGTGACGCAACTTAACAATACTCTCACGAGGTTTTAACTTTCTTTTTTCCTTGGCCCGGATCACCAGAATGCCAGCGCGTCGTCGGGCCGGGCACGTTCTTACGCAAACTTTCCCCGATTTCCCCTGACCGCCCAAGTATATCGTCGCTACACAAAGCTCCATCCCCCCGCTCCCTCCTACATCGCGCCACACCAGCTCTCTTATGCGCCCTTAAGGCTTTAATGCGCCCTACGGAACATAAGCCGCACAGCGATGAGCACGAGCCTCGCGCTCAGCCTCGCTTCCCCACTCCAGCAATTAATAGCGGCGCCCACTTTGCTCGCTCGCTTATAAACTCTTTAAGAAAATCAGTGAGTCGCCTAATGGCCATTTAATTCCCGAGGCAAATAGCAAACAATTATTTAAGCGAGAGCCGCGAGAATCGCTAATAAGCAACTCGCTCGGCTTTATTCTAGCGTGTCGACGACACTCGCTTACTCCTCTGCGCCCGTTAATTTCATCCGTTAGCTCGTTCCCGTCCGCAAATTCGCCATTAGGCGGATGAAAATTTGTTCAAACCGTACAAATCCATGTCGATTGTCATGCGGGGGATGAGTAGGAGGGGTGGTGGAGTGAAGACTACCCTTGTTAAACGCGCCCGAAAATCACCGTCAATTTACAAAATACGGTCATTCTATTTAAGTGCGAAGCGATTGGTTAGCTTGTAATTTTAGCAAAATTAGGTTAAGATTCGAAAGCATTGAACCCAATAGGCATCGTATTTTCGGATTAACCATCGGGCGCTTCGATCCCCTACGCCAAAAAGTATTTCGGATTTCCCAACGCGGCAGACATGCGTCAATCAAAAAGTTTGATAAAAAAAGCTCGCCCGCAGCCTGATAATTCGTTCGACGCGAATCTCGAGCTCTATCGCAATCGTTCCCCAAGGGCTTAAATTCGCCGTAACCTCGTAGTGTATTGACATTGCAAAAAATTCCCTCGTACCTTTCGATCGCGCAACAAAGTCTGGAGCGAACCAAGTATCCGTAAGCTGGTCTGATACGATTGTGTGCGTCCCCATTGAAACTCGGTATTTATAGCTCTTCGCATCAATCGCCTTCTCGCACACGCACACACGCACTCTCTCTCTCTCTCTCTCTCTCTCTCTCTCTCTCTCTCTCTCTCTCTCTCTCTCTGTCTCTCTTTATCCCTCTAACGGTCTTTGTCTCTCTATGTGTTGGAGCTCTCGCGAGGGCAAAGGTGGAAGGAGGCGAGCCGCTCCCTGGCCTTACCTGGCGCGTACGTGCACGCGCCCCGGCAGATTTATACGCGACGTATCACGTTCCGCGATCTTGTTAAGTTGGCGCGTTAATCGCCGGTGAGAAAAAGGCGCTACTGCTTGTCCCTAGTTTGCGTTCTCCGTGCTCGGGTGCAACTTATGCATCACTAAGCGGCACCGAGAGCCCGGGAATACGATTATTTGTCACACGGGACTCGCGCGCATCCTCAAAAGTACTCGCTCTCATGATAAAAACAAATGCGCGCATCCAGCCGCGAAATAACTCCCCTCACACTTGGACTTAGCTGCCGCGGATATTTATGGGGTGCTTAAGATTATTAGCGGATTCGTCTTAGTCGAGATCAATGGGGTCGGCTAATGAGCCGGCAACGGAGGCACGCGTTCGAGATCCTAGTGATATTAAGTTGTCGACCTCGGGTCCGCTACACCGTCGATCGACCCACTTCACTGGGCCCGCGACACTGCCTGCCTACTTCATTCGCGTCTCTACTTCGTCCCGTCATTACTTAACAAATGCATTTGATATTTAACATTGGCAATCGCATCCTGGCTAAGTATTTTCTAACGGTATTCGCTCTTTCACTAAGCATCGACGATTGCTGACGAAGTGATAGTATTTTGTATGAATATTGAAAGGGGCCGATGTCGTAAATTCAACTCGTTTAATTACAAATAATAAGTAATGTCATTGTCTATTAAACACTTTATTCATTACAAAGTCCAATTACCAAATGAAAATAGCAATTATATACATTCAAAAATATATATTATACTAAATTCCGTCTTATATTTCAATCAATTGAATTGCCTGGCGACTCGAAGCTGTAACATGCAGTCTGCATATGCGGACAAACACATTTTACAATAATAATTGAAAGAATAATTCAACTCCTCTCTCTCTCTCTCTCTCTCTCTCTCTCTCTCTCTCTCTCTCTCTCTCTCTCTCTCTGTGCGTGTACGTCTCTGTGCGTGCGTGCGTGCGTGCGTGCGTATGTGTGTGGCAAAGGATCGAAAAAGCTTCGTGATATTCAGCACGAGCATCATAAAGTAAATGCGCGAGAAAAATTTGCCACACCTGTAAATAGCAGAAAAATGTTCATGACAATACTTTAATTAAAAACCTCTATTAAAGTCTCGTACATATTGCGCATTTTAATAGGCTCAAGCACGATTCCCATCAGCATTTCCGTGCTTTCAACATACATACGAGTTGATATATATAACACATACATTTACACGTACACGTATCTCAGCGCGCGCACATTGATGATGACACGTTCGAGATAAGATGCGGTTCTCTCGCAATACACGGCCTTTTACCCACACGGACATTCCTACATACATATAAATATCTAACTCTTATTGCGAAATGGAATCAAAGTGGTATTAAGAAAATGTTATGAACATTTTAAACGAATGCCGATGTAAAGTATTTGCGTGCATAGCAGTTAAAGCAGCTGGCGCCTGTCTTTAAAGAAATGTAAAATATTTTAAAGGCTAAAAAAGCGAATACGGCGCGCTTGAATCGCCTTGGAAAAATGGTTTTCCATGCATTTCATACCTCGCTTCCTACGAGCATAGCTCAACAGAATGCACAAATTTGCCAAGCCTAAGTATATTATTCGTTCGTTGCTGAATTTATTATAGCGCTAATATCGAGATTTTTTCATTTACTAATTCCGCGAACACTGCATTATTGCCGATAACGAGCTTCTGAATAGAATATAAGTCGTTTGCCAAACGAACAGCTAAAATGAATGAAACATTAAAATTCACCGATACTCGCCAAGAAAGCCGTTTATCATCGCCAAGATTTACCTTCCGGCCGAGCTCAAATTCAGCCAACAACACCGATATTCCTCCGATTACGATTCCTCGCCCCTCAAACGTGACTATATCTCGCTCCTCTATACCCAACTCTAGCCTTCTTCATCCCGATCCCTCTCTCTACCCTCCCCCGTCACCCGACACCCGCCAATCGCCCCATTCTCACCTCCCGTATCCTTCTCCTTCCGTCGGCGTTCCCAAACCATCCCCACCACCGCACCTAAGAAAGCCCTCGATAATGCATTAACGCTTACGGCTTACGTGAAAAGAGCCGTAGCGTGGGAGGGGGCGTCGCCACGGTTACACTCTATCCGTTATCGTCGTTATCATTTACGCTTGAAATTGACGCATATATCTGTGTATATATGGATAATATATGTGTATGTATGAGGCTATAGGCTTATGTCACCGCAGATGCGATCGCACCATTGACGCCCGGCTCTCTCGTATGCAACTTCGCATGCACGCCAAACTCTTCCCGCGCCAGAGAAACTTACTACCCTACGTCGAATTTACCCTCTACTTTCCAATTTCTTTATTTCCCGTTACCGATTATTCCCACACCTTCGCCTCCCACTATGCTACGTCTCCCTGTCTCGCGCTCGCAACTATGTGCTTTGGCTGGTATCTTATAAAAAAAAAAAAAAAGAAGACAAAAAAGCAAGGAGGGATAGGTTTGAGGAGGGATACGTCAACCAACGGTCGGAGCTCCCTGCTACAAGAGCCGCGCCATGTTGTTCGTCGGGGAGCTGTTTTTTTGACGGCTCATGGCTCCCGATCTATGCGCGGAGCTTTACACAAAAGGAGGGGGGGGGGGGAAAGAAAAAATGCTAAGCGATTGTATTTTCGTATGGGTAATAAGACGTATGGCCGAGGGGTGGTGTATTCGATTACCGGGTAATGACTAACACTCGCAGTCTCGGACGATCGTTATTATTATGGAACAGCCAAGTTTATTCGCAATAAGTAAATATCTCTTAAAATTTGCTTGCACACGAGCGACGATCAGCTAATATGCGAATAGTGAAGATTCTGTCCCCTTGTTGCGTCTGCATCCAGTGGTGTGCGTCGGCAAAAGTCTAAGAGAATTCTTAGGAGATTGGATGGTCGGCCGAAAAAACGTAGGCGCGCAGGTAAGAGAAAGGCCGTAACGGCGCGTCAGTTCGATAAACGAATGCATTCATTCTAATGTTTCATCGTGTAATTTAATTCTAAACCTCAACTTGAGTTCCAAACCAATTTTTATGGCCCCCGATCACGGATTGTCTTCACTTTATTTATTTATCCAATAAATCTTCGTTTATCGCACAAGTGCGAGAGATGAATTAATTGATAATAATCGTAATTAGATGAGTTTGGGCAAAGAGCGGAGGGATCCGAGGGGAATTATGAATAATTCATCGCAAAAAGGAAAAACCGTCCAATTAATAGTTTTCATAATAAATAGCCAATTTGTTGTCGAAGAAAATAATGTTTGTATTGCCGTATGTGTTGGTTTGTAAAATTTGCGTAATCACTTTGGGGGGCATAAATCACTTGTAAACGGTATTGCTGTGCACACACAAGTGTTGCCAGGCATCAATTTTACACTTTAAAGTAAAGTTGACTGTTTTGAGTACGAATTTGACAGTGAGCTCGAATGATGCATTATCGCGTGCGTTTAGGCCTCGACTCCCGCGATTAATCACATTAATTTTTCGTACGCGATCGTGGCAAATACATTTTACACGTTGATTCTAATGGATCGAATAATCTGTCGACACTGCTGTGACACGACGCAGTGATCGCGAAAAACGAGGCGCGGAGATTGTTTATTACGCCAATGGCCCGGTTTTTCGCCTTAAAATAAGCGCAAATGAGCAATAAGAGGGAGAGTGGAGGGACCGTTGATCGTGGATGCAAGGAAAGAAGAGCAAACGCCCCAAATTGTCAATTGACGCTCGATAATGCCTTATTAGAATGACAGGCGATCGGAGATTAACGATATATATTGTGAAAATCTATGGTGGTTGAGAGCAAAGGTCGGGGAAAATTTAGAATCGTGTACACAAGCGGCAAAGTAAATTTAAATGACATCTTAGCGGCAACGACGGCCGATAATACGGATGGCGATAAATTCCAGTAGCATATTTGGTCGTCGAGCGCTGAATCATCGGAGCTCCCGCACTCGATAAAAGTCCGGGGATAAATAATTTTCTCCTCGGCGTACGTAAGCGCTTGAATAAATCACCGGGCAATGGGGCGGCCGAGTCGGGGCGAGGAGCGGCGGCGCTCGCCTTGACCTTGTACCTAGTAGGACGAGCTTTTTACGCCCGGCGCGAGACAATTACATAATTCATAGGGCTGCGCGAGGAGGCGACCTCCGTAGATGCAGAGGTACGCGCTCGACGAGGAATCCGGGCGTAAAGAATCGAGCGGAATCGCGAAGCACCGGAGCAACAAGAAAGCCAACTGAATTATAGTTTAACGCCGCGGAATGCGCGTTCTTGCTCCCCGCCTCGCGTTCATCCTTGCCCCTCGGAATCCGCGCCGCGGAACAATTACAATTAAGAGGCGGTTAGCGAATTACCGAACATTTCAAGCACGCGGGGCGCTCGCGGGATTCCGAGGGCTACAGATCGCCGCTCGAGCGCGAGGAGACAAACGCACGGAGGGACTGTGCGATGGTATTCTTCGACTGTCGCGGCCCAACTTTTTCATTGTTTCGTGATTTTGTTGGCTTCCCGTTCGACTTTATGGTGATGTCAAGCGAGGCTGGATTGCTGAATGCCTGGACAGCTCGCTGGCCTCGCGAGTCATTTGTAAGTGCGCCGTTAAACGAGGAAAGAAACGTCTCGGGTGCTACGATGAGGAGATTTTAATTGCTCGTGAGCTTCTTCTTTTTTTTTTTTTTTTTTTTTTTTTTTTTTTTTTTTTTTTTTTTTTTTTTTTTTTTTTTTTTATTAACATTATGAGTCTTGCTGGACTGGGTAATTGCGTATGCTTAAGCTCGCCTCTTGGCTTTAATGCATCGATTAATGTCCGCTGGCGAATCGATGTCGACAGCCAATCGGCACGAAGCGATTAAAATGTGCCTTTAATAAATAATAAAGCGAATTCAATGGATCCGTTAATTATTACGCGTAATGATGTCCGATAATGTATGGATAATTTGATATCGGCTAGATACCTATAATTGCCGAGGAGAAAAACATATGCCGATAATTACGAATTAACGAATTAATTTTCTAACTCGTGACTGATATCAGAGACTTTTGCAGATTGTGCGCTCTGCGTGATCTCGACGTTTCCTTCTCTCCTTCATCCGCTAATAATATTACTTAAGATAAAAGCCGATAACTTAATGTAAAATAATCCAATTTCTTTCACGATAATTATATCGCGTATCAATTTGTCACGCTCAAAGACAGTGCGCTTGGTGCTGATCAGTTTATAATGCTTTTTTTTTCGAATGCTCTTGATTGTATGTCAAGATAATTCGCGCAAACATCGCTGATTATCGAATAAAAGTGTAAGGACTGCTCGATGTTGATTGAGAATTTCATCCGATGAAACTTGCACACGATGGTAAAAAAGAAAAAGAAAAACAGTTTCAAAATTATTTTCTTTCATTTAAGCAGAAAGACTCCGACCTTTGTAATTTCACATACCAAATTATAATACGAGAAAGGACACACGAGAAAGACATTTGGATCAAGATTATCGAATAGCCACTGTACGCATAACTAATAATATTATTTATCCTAAATCCATTAATAGCGTCAAGGCTACAAACTGTGACTACTACTACTACTACCTTCTTCATACAAGATAAACAATTGATGTTAATAAAAAAAAAAAAAAAAAAAAAAAAAAAAAAAAAATCACTCCCTAATACATCAACGGACACTTTTGAAACAACTAATCAAAAAACATTTGACTATATTGCGGAATTGAGCCGGATCGTGCAAGTTCTATTATATCTCGTCATTATGCAATTACAAATATCGTACTTATTTCTCTTTAATTAATTTTCTAAATTATCTAATTTCTCAGAGCAGCCACCTACGCTCCTACTAGCTCCTATTAGCTCCTATTAGCTCCTTCAATGTAACAACTTTTTCAACAATTTTAAGCTTTTAATTCATTAAAAAATAAGTAAATAATAGCCTTCGACTTTCATTTACCAATCGCTCACTCGAAACTCTCCTTTACATCCACTTATACATTCAGCGATCGATTATCTTAATTTGTCAAAATAGCGTTAAACGATAAATCCTCGTTAAATATTATACTATGGCAACGAGTGCCATTCCATTAGCTAAATTCGCTGCTACGCTTCATCTCACGCAATTTGTCTATTTTCATTATCCGAACAACCGTTGCACTTTCGTCCGCAAATTTACCAAGACGCTCCGAGCCGCAGCGAGGAATTAGAAAGCACGCGCGCGAGCTTTATCAATTCAATTCAATTGCAACAGTCGTCGTCATACTGAGCGCATTATTCAATGGAAAATAACAAGGAAATTTACCCGGGATTAGCAATTTAATATACGCAAGGAGCTGTCGTTATAGACCAAGCCCTCTCCCGTTTTCCCTCGAGCTAATTCGTTAAAACGTCGGGCATTCTAATCCGTATAGCCAGCCCGTTAAATCACGGCCCTACGTATCCTCCAGGATCCTACGGAAAATGCGCGGAAAATCATCTCGATGAGTTTGAGAATGATAATTTCTGGCAAATGAGAAGTGAAATGAATATCTCCACGATCTTAAGTCATAAGGAGAAGATGGGACAACGGAGGATCGAGGCGATCGTTCGAACGATCGACGATCATCCCGGGAGCGCTCGCTAGGGAGCGACGCTAAAGCGTCAACATACATGGCCAAGCTCACCTTCTGCGCCGTCTCTTTTTGCGTCGTCTTCGCTTCCTGAGGCCTCCTCGCCAGGCCCGACCTCTCTTGCCCCAGGCCGCGATGGCGGCTCCCGCCCGGGCTCTCAGGGCCGCTGCTACGCTGCGCCTCCCCTCGGCGGCCGCCTCGTAAGCCTGCACCGGGGGCCCTCTCTCCGGCCCCAGGCTGGGCCCCGTCGTGGCCGCTGCCTCCGCCGCAGACTCGCCCTTCGGCTCGCGGCCCTCGTCACCGGCTCGCGCGCTCCCAAGACCCGGTGCACCGGCCTGGCATCTGCGCCGGCCCCCTCGTTTGGCCCTAATATCACCTCACTGTGCGCCCGAGCTCCATTCAACATCACCCCCCGCTGGTTCGGATCGACACCCGCGCCAAGCGCGCCTCCCAAGGCCGCCCCGAGTCTCTTCGCGGCCGATGCTCCCGCCCCTGTCGATGCAGCCGTGCCTCGAAGCTGGTTGCCCCCAATCACATCGGCATCGCGTCCTGTGTGTCACTCGACGACGACGACGACGACGACGACGACGACGTATGACTCCTGGCCTCGTCCCGCTCACAACTCGGTTCCGCTCAGCTTGGCAAAGTTGTCTCGGGCTGGGATGGCCTGAGCTGGCCTTTGGCTGGGCTGGGCTGGTCTGTTTGGGCTCGCCTGGGCTCGCCTCAGTTAGGCTATTTTACACGCTACGCGGTAGTCACCGCACGTGTGCGTCGACCTTCCTCGAGCCAGCTGGCCCCTGAAAGAGGCCCTCGGGATTCAGGCGCTCCGCGAACGCATCGGACCCGTTGCCCTCCGTACTTGCTGGCTGTAGGCCCTCATCCGGAACTCCGGAGGGCGTCGTGCATCGCGGAGGCGGCGCCCCAATCCTCTCTCCCTCTTGTTCTCTCACCCTCTCGCTTTCTCGTTCTCTCGCCTTCTCGCTCTCGTGTCCTCTTCTCCTCTTATCCTCTTGTCCTCTTATCCTCCTGTCCTCTTGTCCTCTTGCTCTCGCTCAGTCTCTCTCTCTCTCTCTCTCTTCTCTCTCTCTCTCTCTCTCTCTCTCTCTCTGTCTTTATATCTGTCACCCTATAGTTCCGGCTCTTGCTCTATCTATGATTCGGTTTCGATCGGCTTCGCGCCAGGTAAGGCCCTGGCTACGCGTGCCTCGCAGCAAACGCCAGCCTCGAGCACGTGCCTCGACGTTCGCTCGGGCTGATGCGCGTCACAGTTCCCTCGTCAGTGGTACGGGACGATGACGGAGGAGGGAGCGGCTCGCTCGTCGAAGACAGATTGGCGGCCCGAGGACGGATCTCTCGGCCAGGGGAAACAAAGAGGAGGCGAGCGATACGTCGAGCGACGGCGAGTATCTACTGCCGGGGCAACGCGCGCGCGAGCGTATCTTCGCGAGGAGATGCGACGACTGGGTGATCCGCGAATTCTCTTGCTCGCAGCCTCCGATGCCGCCACCGCCAACGCCACCGCCACCGCCGCCGCCCCCGCCGCCGCCGCCGCCGCCGCCGCCGCCGCCGCCGTGACGCGAGACGCCCTGTGCACATGCGTTGAGCGATGCCCCCAGCATTACAGGCTGCCTCCTCGGACCTCTTGCTCGCACCCTCGAGTTACTATCTCCCCACCGATAGTACCTCCTCGCGCCCCCGTTTTCCATCGCCCTTTCTCTCCCGTTCTTTCTCTCTCTCTCTCTCTCTCTCTCTCTTTCACTCACTCCATCTATCTATCTATCGGCCTGTTCATTTATCTATCTTTGTCTATATCTATCTATCTCCGTCTCTTCATCTCTCCTCTCGTTGTCATCTGCGTCGGAGGCCTCGTTCCCTCGCACTTTCGAGCGCCGACGCGTCTTTTTACTCGGGAGAGACACGTTCGTGAAAGAATGCGCGCAGCTACGTCGACGGGGGTTTGCGGGCGGCCTAAGCTTGTGTATGCATGCGAGGATGATACGCTCGTGGGAAGTCGTCACGCTCTCTCTCTCTCTCTCTCTCTCTCTCTGTCTCTCTCTCTCTCTCTCTCTCCCTCTCCCTCTTCTCCATTGGGCTTACGCGCGCTCGAGAAAGGGAGAGTGAAACGAAGCCGAGGGTGCGAGCATTTAAGAAGGAAGCTTACGCCTGCGGAGGATGAACTTGTGTTCTCGGTTGGCGAGGGTGAACGACGCGCATGACGGTGAAGAGCCGGAGAAGTGGCGCACGACGAGGGGAGAGTGGCTAGGGGCGACAGAGCGATTTCGGCAATACTGGCTCGACAGTCCGTCTTCGCCCGCTTCGCGAACCTCCTACCGTTACTCGCTCCTTGTTTCGTACTTTTGTTTGCGCCACCAACTCTCACTACTCGTGCTCTTCAACTTTCGCGGACTCGTGTTTCTTTTTCCCATTTTCTGTGAGATGAATTCTCTTGAAGTTTTGCGGGTATGATTTATTTTGCTTTTGGAAATTCTTGGTTCAATATGGAGGAGAGCTCATGGAAAGCAAAATTCTTCGCTCACACTTGCGATATGAACATTACGGTAGATCTATGGCCATGGCCGAATGATAAAACAATTCGTATAAATGGTTTATTCGATAATCTGATGAATTCAATTCTTACATATTTATAATTAATACATTTAGTCTGCTTATTAATCGGATAAATTTGCAATTTATACGCAAAGATCTCTCGTTTTTTAAAGCGATAACAATGCATTTAATAATCCTTCCTCGTATTCTTTTTTTTTTCTTTTTCTGTTTTTGTTTAACAACACCGTCTCTATTTCAGCTCTATGATTAAAATTCGACGTAAAATGCCTTCGAGATATTGACCGAAGACTGTCTAAATTTCAAATATAAACAGGGATAAGCAGTTTTTCTAATCCAATACCATATCATAGGAATATATAAGTAATGAAACAAATAAAAAGAACATCCCAGCACAATAACGAGTGAGCGTTGTTTTTCCCAATGAAGCGGTGAAAGCACGGTGAATGTGCGTTAGTTTTATCGATCGCGACATTCCTCCTCTCCCGTCCCCCTGTCGCCCCTCACTAAAACACGCATAAATATTATAGAGGCAAGCGTGATATAGAATTGAATGTATTAGAGGAAATACTAGCTTTTAACGCGGCAAAGACGCGCGCTTAGTTTAAGGCACGAATGCGGCATTAGAGAAGTCTCGTAAATCGAAGGGTAAGGGCTCGTAAAAATCGCTACGAGTCAAAACGGAAAGGGCGAATCGAAGAGCAGCCGGCGGTGCATCCGAACGTGTGCGCGATCAAAGCCCTTTCAAATCCGAGAAATCCCTCGACCGGGCCATCAACGTCAAATCGAAAAGCCATAAGATCGATCGTCCGTGATATCCATGAAAAAGTCCGGCAGTAAGAGGAGGGCCTCGCGGGGTGCGAGTAGCCCCGAACGAACGCAGAGTCCGGGGACGCCGTCGACGGATCCGGCCGTCAATCTTTCAGCGGCCATCGTAAAGCTATCACTCGGCCCCCGGCAGTGACGTCCGATTGGCCGAGGCGCATGGCGCGCGCGTTACATTTATAAAACGCGCCACGGCACGGCTGGACCGCGGCACCTCGGCTCCCCGACAAGAAGGGATATAAATAGTGAGCCCAGACGCCCAGCGTCTATTCCATCTCTCGGGCACTCGCGAAATGCGCTGCTCGAGTCGACGACGCCATCCTCGTCCCTTTCCTCGTTACCCCCCCCCCCCACCCCCCCCCCCCACTCCCGCCGCTATAACACCACCACGATCGATGATGGCTCCGTACCTTATACTTATACATAAAATAACGCTTTATATAACGATATAAGGTAAGGAGAAGGCTCTTACACCAAATCACACGTGCACGCACACACATCCCTAAACACCCCGCTCAACGAAGAGTGATTTAAGAGCGCGACATACGGCACTTATGCACGATGCCTCCCGTCCACATAATATCCCTCAAAGTCGGAAGTTCGCTCGATTATTTCGATTTATTCGCGAACGTAAACCGCGACATTTCGCAAATCCCCATGATTTTTAACAGCCAATGGTAATTAACGTTACGATGGACCTACGGACGTCGCAATTTGATGGGAAATGGAACGAGTGAAATGCAATGCGACGGGATCGACAGAGCCGACCTCATCTTCATAAATCATCCATAACAGTAGGACAGTGCTATTTAAATGTTTAAGCTCGTGCTCGTACGAACAATTAATGGTCTAATTGTAAAATTCGAGTTGGTCGTGAGGGGCCCCGAAGCCATTGGAAGCGGCCGAAACTAACGTCCAACCTTGACCATCGATTAGCCGCTAAATTCACTTGTCGATCATTCTACGGCGTGTCAGAACTATAAATTAGCCGCGCATATATGCCTGATCGAACGCGAGCTGATTCTCCCCTCTATCGTCTAACGTCGCTTCTACTCTCTCGCTCCTCGTTCCTTCACTCGGATCGTCGGATGGATCGAGCCTTGCGTCGTCTTAGTTTCACACGGCTCTTCGCTTTCGACGCCAGCAAAATCGACTGCGATCTCGCTCTCCTTCCCGCCAACCCCCTGCCCAGCACCTGCCAGCCGGAACTGCATTGCCGTCGCCTCCCGCATTCGTCGCCCGAGCGGATACGTCGTAAATTTTGACCGCGTTAAATTCTACTTGCCCGGAGTGCTGCACGCCCGCGATGATTAAGGACCAGTCGACTAGCCGACATATTGAAAACTGACGAAAAATGCGGGAGCCCAGTGAAAGTTCCTTGATAAATTTTGCAACCGAACGATATTCGCTTTTAATGTCGCTATCGGTTACCGATATCATCCAGTGCCCTTTTGCTTTAACTTTTTGCTCACGAGCAGCTCGATAAAATATATAGTATTTCAATGTAAGTGGAGACGAGTAGGAAAGTGGAAAATTGAGACAGTTCACATTCTATCTCAGCTAATATTATCGGTATCTTATGAGGGAGCGGGCAGAATGACGTAAAGCCGTATACTATGCCCTTTAATGGGAAGGCATCGCGAGACGTTAAAGCTTCGTTTGGACAATAGATTCTTATTCTCTTCTGTTTAGATCGCTAATTAAACTTTTGAAATTAACCTGACAATTTTAACGTACGTTCTCGGTTCTTTTGCATTATTTACATTAAGCTTGCACGAAGGCAATAAGTGTGTCGTTACGTAGACGTCCATATGGAATACAAAAATTAGTTTCGCTACTTCTAATTAAAGTTAGAGGGCTCTTTTGTTCTTTTATCATTTACCCCTTTCTCCCTCTCGCGTTCATCTTTAAATTCTTTATTTTTAAATTAAAAGAAATCGTAAATATATCTACCGATGCACATTAAGCGTTCGTGTAGTTTTGCCGCGAAACTTTACGTCGACGTGCCATTAAACAGTGAAATCAGTTCCTTAGACGCGCTTCTTGTCAAGCTAACCTCTAATAAACAATAAATAGCCGATCTTTCGAAAATTATTAGATGCAAAAATTTCAAAATCTACTAATGACCATTAAAACCGATTGTTTTCTGCATTCGTTCGACAGAGAAAAATTTTCAGACAAGCTTTAATAATGTAATAATTGAACGACATATTATACTTAGCTCTCCAAGCACATCAATTATCCCAAACAAGGTACAAAAATAATAATTCCATTGATTTATTAATAGTTAAGAGTTCATTAATGATTATGGCGTTACATTTATTATCCGCAGTGCAACTCTTTATTACGCCTCCGTCAAATCGCCCCTACGTATAAAGAAACGATTGTACCTATTCTTACTTAGCGTCCGTAGCACGTTGAGCCCGACTGTCGCATTAATCGAGTTTCCTCGGCACTCGACATTCGGCACATCTCCATGAAAAAAGTGACGTCTTACCTGTAACAGAGAAAGAAAGTACATTTATTAGCGGAGTCGTATGAAATATGGAAATTCAGCGGTCAGCGTATAGTCGGTAATGTAACGGAGCATATGCAGAGGTCAATGAAATAAAAGCAAATTACGAAGTTCTTCGTAATTAGGATTTAAATTAGATCTCGCAACATTTTGCATTTAGCAACGCCAGTCGCCTCGGCGTTAGGGCACGTGTGGTGAGGGAGGGGCGATTAATCGCTCAAGAGGCAGCGAACGCAAGGAATTAGCGGCCGCGTCCACGCGCGCCCATAAAAAACGAGGCCGTGGATGGAAAGACGTCGTCTCTCCTTTCTCCCCTCCGTCGTAACTCCTCGCGCCCGACAAAGTAAGCTGTGGCGGCGGAAGTCCAGCAGTAACGGCGACGAGCTATGAAGTGGCGGGCGACGGGAAAGGAGCGGGGGTGAGATGGGAGGTGAAGGAGGAGGAGGACCGGAGTGGCAGCCGCGACCAAAGTCCAGCGGCCGTGAAACAAAGCAGGAGCCGCCAGCCGTGTAATTGGACTTCCCCTCGCCGCCCTTACGCGGGTGCTCCTCGCTCTTCGCCTATCCCCCTCCACCACCATCGGCCGACTGTTATACCGCCTACCTACACCCATCCCCTCCTCCCTCCCCCGCCCCTTCATCCACCTACCCGCCCGACTGTCGTACGGCGCTCCTTCTAGGCGCCGCCGACCCACGAATCGACATCATCGTAGGCGACTGGCGACGCACTCCTCGACACTGAGGGATGTCTTTCCTATTTACTAATTGGCGGTAGACTACCTAACGCGAGACCTTGAACTGCCGCTGGTTAGTCAGGCTCGGCTTTTATGAGCCTCGTGATCGCTTCGCTGAAGTACGTTATACACTTCGATGAGTACGCAGTGAACCCTGGATATTTGGCGCTTGCCACTTTTCAAACTACAACAATAGACCTTTGTACATTGTTACTCGATCGACCGCTTCAATTAAATATCAAATTTTACTTTATTGGTTAGTCAATTAAAACATTATGACAATGTATTTTTAATATGGACGTACTGTGTTTCATTTTCCTTTTAATAGTATGGGCCATAATTTTATTTATCCACGTTATTGTTTGTCTACGTATTATTTTCCCATATCATCAGTCCCAATCAGTGACAGTGAAACGAGTCTCTTACGAATTAAATTCCGGAAATATCAATAATCACCCTCAATTCGGATATTTTAAAACTTGATTGATCATTGAAATTGGATCTTTAATGTTATAAAAATGTTGAAGATTTTGTAAGATATCGTCAATAATAGGTAAAAAGTAAGGCAAGCTCGATCGTTTGGCAAACTTGGAGCGCGATTGGTCGATCTTTCTCCCACCTTAGCGCTTGCGGCCAACTTGAACGCTGGCTCGGCGCATGCGCCGCTCAATTTCTCGAGCATGATTGGCTCAATTTCTTTCGTGTGCACTTTTGTGGGCTGTATGCGTTGCCCAGCCCAAATGCAAAAATTTTTCCATACCACGGAAATTCATAATCACATGGATATGGATATATTATATTTTTCGTTTAATAATTGAAACGTTATATTTGATTCATCGTTAATCGAAACCAAAAAAAAAAAAGGAAAAAAAAATCATTTATTTTAAACGATACGGTTGTCACTGTTATTCGAAATAGCGTCGTTTGGGCCTTTATGTGCGAATATTTCACCTCCGAACAATATTGACGATAATTTCTCCTTTACTTGTCTCTTATTTTTGAAACAATGTACTGATCAGTCTCCCATAGACATGACTCAAAATTCTTGTCATTCGGTGCCTCAAGATTAAATTAATATTTTTATAGATCAGAATAACTTGCCGCCGTTCGCTCCACTTTAGCTGCATAATTTCATTTCTTTACTTCCGTTTATTCTGTAATTTTAATTTTTAATGTAAATCTAAACAATACTTTATTTTCTGTTCCAATTTACAAACATAACAATTTTCTCCTTGGCTTTGACAATATGAGTTATAACTATTGAATTAGATGCAACTGTCGAGATCGATCGAGATATTACGAATTATAATATTAGACGCTTATAAAGCAGCCGTGGAAATGAAATTGCGAAAGATGCAAAGATCGGTAAATTTTCAAGTTTCATCATCGACTTAAAACACGACGAATAATTCAGGAAAGCGAGAAAAACATAAACAAGCAAACAGTCGAAGCGTGTCCCACTCTATAAGACAACGGCGAGTAAATTATTTTCAATTGCCCAAGCTCCCCAAGACATATCATACTAATGATTTCGTTGTTCTCGAACGTCGCCACCCCCCTTCCCGCTCAACCGGAGAACCCATACACCATTCTCATATATACACACGAACAAGAGCGCACAGCATGTTGGGCGCAACAACTCGCTAGATCGTCGTGTTGACGCGAATCTCGATCTCGACGACAAGCTTACAAATACACATCTCCTTCTAAGCAGAAGATGGAGATGAAAAAAAAAATGTATATATATATATATATATATATATATATAGAGAGAGAGAGAGAGAGAGAGAGAGAGAGACATGGAGGTGACGTGGTGATGGTTTCTCCGACATTGCCGCACTATCTCACGATCGAGGCGATCATCACGGCCACGTACGACTGATCCGACAGAATCGCGAACGAAACGTGACCTAATTTGCTGACAAACTCTTTTCTATGTTTCTTTGTCATACGGATACATACACGCGCACTCTTACCGTCCCCTCCAGTCTTCACCATTTGGCGCTCCACCTTCCCACTCGCTCACTCGTACGTACAATGTAACTGGCGTCGACTCGTTGTACATTTGATCGCCTATTGGGCATCCTCATGATCGACTCGTCAATCGCTTTTAATCATGTATTCAGCAGTTCTCATGGGTTCAGCATTTCTACTTTACATCGCACAACGCCGCATATACATTTTCGTTTCAAGGATTTTCGCAAACGGAGCCGCGATGCGGTGTGTAACGAGATGTCGATGCCCCCCGGGAGAGATATATATTGTTTAATGAACGAGCGGTTCTAGTGGCTTTGATTTCATTTTTCCCTCTCGTTTTCGTTGCAAATACATTCCTTCATTAATATTCATTCGCTGCTCGTTATATGGATTTTTACATATTTATTAAGGCTGAGTTATTGTAGAGTATTATTGTATATATCAAGCTTTGTCGCACACGTTTCTGCACGAACTCGGCAGGTGGGTTCGTGGGTGGTGGGGGCGGGGGTGGGGGG
>NW_011948425.1:2170155-2230534 GCF_000503995.2 Ceratosolen solmsi marchali | reverse complement strand
GTTTACTCGTGATTGTATCGTCAAAGTACAGTACTAGAAAGCAAATTATCGACCTGATTTATTATTATCACATCGAATGGTAAAAATTTTAGAAATAGTTTTCTAGATTTTATATAAATGTACGCAAATAATCATATTGAATAAACATTGAATGATGGATTTTCTCGCATACCCACATTTACGTGAAATAAGTGTTTGATTAAATTAATTTAACTCTAGCGATTAATATAAAAAGTTAAAATTTGATATGCATACATGATGTATTTGTATACGTATGATGGATGTTCTTATATACATTCGAAATTTCATAAAGCAAGCAATTGACTTAATTAAATAATCATACGACTTAATTCTCAAATTTTGCTCTCGATAAATGGTAAACCATCGTTACGTCGTAATTTTTAAGATTTTCTTCGGAATTTATCAAGCTTTGAAAAAACTTTCGGTCGCTCGATTGTAGCCCACACATTCATAGGATTTTATATTCTTTCAAACACCCGATAAAAATTTATGAAATGATATAATGTTTCGTGAGAAAACAAGCATGAGAAAATAAATTGAAATTCACGACATAAATACAATTATAATAATCGTGTAAAAAGCATTCCATATAATACAATATTCTTATTATCACGCAAGTCACAATTAAAACCTTTAATTACGTAGATTGGATAATGGTAGATTAAAAATAACTGTATCAAAATATTTTTTTCTATTTCGACAAATACGTCAAGTTAATGGAATTAATTGGAAACTTTAACAGAAATAATGAAAAAAGTATTTCACAATTTCACTCAACGGCAATACATTTTCCAATTTATTGGAATAATAATCAACGACTGATTTTACATTTATTTCTTTTTTCAATATTGTTTATAAATTATAAAATGCAAATAATTAAACTTAATAAAAATCCTGTCTGTATAGAATTTTTACCAAAAATACTTAAGGCAAATATTTTAAATGATATATTACTTTCGAGATATTTTTTATTTAAAAAAATAAATGCATAAAAACTGTACGCAAGAAAAAATGTAAAAGGCTAAAGGTTGCCATATATCTTGAGAAATAAAGCTTGAAAAGATCTTTGAAAATATTTCTCTTATTCAGCGTTTGCATTTGAACAAAAAAAAAAAAAGAAAAAAAAAATATACATTTGCGGTTAAAATGTTAATAGTAAAACATTATATTTAATATAATCAACTCGATACTTACAAAGTATAAATAAAGCTTTTGCAAAACATAAAAAGTGCCTTAGTCTGTATTTTCTCTAATGTGACGATTGAATAATCGAAATTTTCTATAAATATTAATCGATATATTTATTTGTATTTTACTTTGGCAGACTTATCAACTCGAGCAATAAAATATTCTAATCATCTAATAATTCAGGAGCGTCGAAGACTACATTTTGCTTTTGTAATAAAAGAGCGAGTATTATTTCTAATAAATTCTTAATATTAAAAACGCAATATCGATTCAGCTCCATAATAATTGCAATTGCAATTTAAATGCACTTTTAAACAAATCGAACATCATAGATATCATCAAAGTAATTTCAAAGTAATTTCAAGTTCAGATATTTTGGCAATTTTTACCAAGAATATTATTAGCCCGAGATAAGTCGTGAGCACGCGCGCATACACGGACGCAATATATGCATCCAAGCCCATACGTGCACAGCCAAGCAGATCTATGTGCATCCGACATTACACAAGCACGGCTAGAGCTGTCGCAGCTCGTATTTCGTATTTCCCGTGCATCGCGTCGACGTCTCAAGAGCACATCCGTCCTACCGGATTCTCCACCCACCCACCTATCGCATGCCTACTCGATATACACGCGTGCACACAGACATGCGCGCGCAACCACCCACCCACCCGACCGTACAAAAGTGCGCGAGCGAGCTCATAGACAGGCGCTCACGCACGCAGACGCGCAAAAACATCTAAGTTGATTGTGTAGAATGTTGTAGAAACGAAACTTCACGAGTGCACGAGTTTCACGGGATTGCCTATGTGTAGAAGCTTAGGGCGGCCGAGCCCAGAGTGCAAGTTTCGCTCGAGACGAATGGTGGTAGGTTACGGTAGTTATATCAACGGAGAGAGAGAGCGAATCGTCATATTTAAGGCACTTTTTTAACTTAATTTGTTTACATCGCGCGTACGATGTTATTAACAATTAGTCACTCGGTATCCTTATAAAGTGAAAATGATTTTACAAAAATAAAGACAAGCCATTCCAAAAATTCCAGGCTCCGATGCATATGATCGTTGAAATCATCGACCGAGCCCCGGTTGAAGACTATTCGATAATCCTGCCGACAGTGTGGCACTATACAAGTGCTCCAATAACTCTATATATGTTAACGTAGATATGCTAATGTACAAGCCATAACACCATCAATTATCCATCTTAATTATAATTAACCAACGAAATCATTACGCGCATTAATCATCGCACGTTACGACGTGTTACTTTAATGCCCTCGAGCCTTGTTAACTCACCACTTATTTACTTACACATTATATGTTAAAGTAAGAGTGCAAAGTTTTCCTTGACTATCCGATAGATAACTTAAATAGGCGGCAGAAAAACATACTGCGAACATCGCAATTACCGAGACAACGTCCGTTCTCCCAAAAGACAGAGGGTCGTGAGTACGTGAGTATGCCGCCGAGGTACGTGCGCACACACGCACGCACGCACTCACGAGCAAACACACACCAACACCAACACCAACACCAACACCAACACCAACGCTCCGACGGTTGTAGATGGAATTCGAGCGAGTTCCCAGGCCAATGCCGTATAAGTCGGGCTACTCTTGGTTACTTGGTCCTTACATTTAGATGTAATCGCCGTCCCTACAATTCCCAACTCCGCTTCGTTTTCAATATGCTGCTATATTTTAATTAGTTATTATAATGTCTCGCTTATTACGTAGTCTGGCATATTAACACCAACTCAGCGAGGCTGGTAATTTTCTATCCACCAAGGCATCGCCTCATTCGAAATAGTGTCACAAAAAAGTAACACAAGTGAGGAAAAAGCCGATAGAGAGTGGCGATGGATTATCAATAGATGGCGATATAAAATGGTTAATTAGTGAGTGCTAGAGGGCTTGGAGAATGTGGTGGTTGGCGAATAAAAGCTCGAATCAGCCGGCCGCGTCAATGGCATCGAGACGGCAGTTAGTCAGTACCGGAGTGAAAAAGGCAGGCCGAGCTAAGCGACCCCCGCCCTACAATCAAAAAGAAAAGCGGTCGATCGGCAAAAATTAAGCATCCTGGTACGCGTTACGTGCCAAAACATTCAAGGCCTCGCTCGTAAATTATTTCGCGGAATACAGCCGGTATTTCGCAGAGCCCGAGCTCGATGGGGTGGCATTGCCCAGGGGGAGCCCAAGGAGCGCGAGCAAGACAAGGACGGTATATGCCCGTGGCACGTTAGCGGCGTGGCGGCGGCGGCGGCGGCGGCGGCGGCGGTGGTGGCGGTAGTGGTGGGGTGGGGTTGGTATGGGGTGGGGATTGTGAGGGTTGGCGGCGAGAGGGGACGGACCCGCAGTTGGAGCGATGGCAGAGTATTGATTTAGTGGGTTTCACCTTCTCCTTCCATTTGTCCCTCTCGTTCTACATCTCCACGTCTCCGCGAGTCCGTCTACGGCCCCTCCCGGCCCGCCCCGACGTAGCTCACCGACCCCACCGCTCCCGCCATCGCCGCTCCCTGCCATCACCGTAGCCCCTGAGCCACCCGGTACCCTTCTACGCCCGCACCCCGCGACACCACTTGTCTCTCACCCTCGCGCGGGGGAGTATCGGGCTTTTCAAGACCTACGCCCGACGCCATCGCGCCTTTTATCTATCCTCGACGGATTTATTCCGCACCGCCGACCCGCGCCCGACGATATTCCGCGGGCTCGCCCATTATAACGCCCGACTGTTTTAGCTTCCTTTTCATCCTATTGATTTATCGCTTGCGATTAGCTTTGTATTCCGTTACGGGGGTGCGAATAGAATTGTCTCTCTCTCTCTCTCTCTCTCTCTCACTCACTCACTCTCTCGCTCACACGTACTTTTTTGCTTTCTCCTACCTCACTGTAAATCGATCTCATCTCAGCTCTAGCGATGAAATTTTTATGCCGCATCGAAAGTGCCGCCTAGTGATAAATTTTGTTTTCTTAACCTATGAATTCGAGATATGTACAACCCTGATATCATGTATCCTCATGAGCTTGAAAAAATTTCCTTCCCTAGGCGATTATTGATTTTCGCTAAATTAATTAAATTCACAGAAATTAACTATTTTTACCGAATGTATTAGGTTATGTCAAATAATTACATTTTTTTCGATTCGATCGTCAAATCCATTTGCATATACATGTGTTTGCATTTGTCCGTGTGTTTTGTGTCTGTAAGCATGTGTGCGCGCGCGTGTGTTAGAAGTGCTAAACGTTCTCTCTTATACGTTAAATTTTATTAAATATTATTTAACAATAGAATAATAATTGTTGCATTGTTTATTTAAATAATACACATTATTTATAATACATAAATATTGCCGGCCTACATTTTATCCTGGATATTTATATTTTTATTCGCCTTTAACTTCACACATCTGTCGAATTTTTTTATGCTCGTAGCATCAGATAAGAGATACAAAAGTACCTGGAACCCTGCCGTACACATCCTCACTTAGCGAAGTGTCAAGAATGCAAAACTATGCATTGACATGTCATTACAATCGACCATTCTGACATAAAGGCAAAAGAGGCAAACGTAACGAGGTCGTAAATACCCTCGAATCTCCGCCTCTATAACCGTGGCAATAACAAAATTCTGCATAATCTACAAATCTACCAACCGATATTCGTGAAAAAAGCGCATAAAAAGTGCAGGTGTTCTGCTTATCGGTTAATCAGATTTCGACAGAGAGAACTGGAGCGTATTTCTCATCAAAGATGGACCACCGCACGCGAATGTGTGACATCGTGCCCGCGAGAGGGACGGAGAGAAAGAATGAGTGACTGAGAGCTCCGGAGATAGTATCTTCGTATAGTTAAGAGGTGTTTACAACTCCGCCAGTGAATCTCTGTAGGGAAGTGAGAGAGGGATAATGGCAGTAAATATTCTCGGCTTCCTACCACGCGCTCACACTCCCGAGCAACAAGACTCGACTCCCGTATCCGCTCTTTCTCTCTCTCTCTCTCTTCTTCTTATTCTTATTCTCCTTCTTCTTCTTCTTCTTCTTCTTCTTCTTCTTCTTCTTCTTCTTCTTCTTCCTCATCTCTCTCTCTCTCTCTCTCTCTCTCTTCTTCTTCTTCTTCTTCCTCATCTCTCTCTCTCTCTCTCTCTCTCTCTTCTTCTTCTTCTTCTTCCTCATCTCTCTCTCTCTCTCTCTCTCTCTCTTCTTCTTCTTCTTCTTCCTCATCTCTCTCTCTCTCTCTCTCTCTCTCTTCTTCTTCTTCTTCTTCCTCATCTCTCTCTCTCTCTCTCTCTCTCTCTTCTTCTTCTTCTTCTTCCTCATCTCTCTCTCTCTCTCTCTCTCTCTCTTCTTCTTCTTCTTCTTCCTCATCTCTCTCTCTCTCTCTCTCTCTCTCTTCTTCTTCTTCTTCTTCCTCATCTCTCTCTCTCTCTCTCTCTCTCTCTTCTTCTTCTTCTTCTTCCTCATCTCTCTCTCTCTCTCTCTCTCTCTCTTCTTCTTCTTCTTCTTCCTCATCTCTCTCTTCTTCTTCTTCTTCTTCTTCTTCTTCTTCTTCTTCCTCATCTCTCTCTCTCTCTCTCTCTCTCTCTTCTTCTTCTTCTTCTTCCTCATCTCACTCTCTCGTTCGCTCTGTCTCTCTGTTTCTCCACCTTCTTCCTGCACGCACTCGATTAGTGTGAAACATTTCTCATTCTATCTATTATTTTTCCATACTGCTTCAAACGAGCATGGCTATTGAAAACATAAATATATTAATGACTGGATAAATTTCTATAATATACTTGTAACCAGAGTTTCTATACCGGAAATTTCATGTTAAATATATATTTTTGATGGTTAACTTAAAGATTAATAGCCTTCGTATATAATTCTCCCCCCCCCCCCTCCAAGATTCATGATAATATCAATCCAACCTTAATAATAGAAATGATTTAAATTAAAATATCATTTAAATAGATACATCAACAAATTTTAAATCCGCATATTATTAACAATAAAACAATTGGATGAAAATTTAATCTTTAGATTTTACTTGTTCCATTAAGTGAGCACAATTTATAGATTAAAGCTTCTAATTATATTTCAAAGAGCTTTGTTCAAGAAATCACAAAATAACTATTATCGAATAATTTTTTAAGAAAATTTATAATGATATTAGTGTCTGAAGCTAAGTTTAATATCTGAATGTATTTGTCAAGAAATAAATATGCAAATAGCTCCTCCACGTAATTAGTTGACTGAATTTATTTTCAAAAGTAGCCATTTATTTAAGTAATTATAGAATAATTTCTTATCAATTATGCATATCATATTACGAATGAAATATCCTGTAACATTGTTAATAATTGCTAGTTCATTAATATCAAATATTGCGTCAAATAATGATTTACCACTCATACAAAGACATACGAATCAAGCAATAAGGTTTAACACAAATTTTCTAATTGTTTTGTTAGCCTCTAAAAATAATGACAAACTATTTACTTATACGTCAATGGAAATAACATAAAATAAAATTTTCGAAAATATTTAGGAAATAGAAAAATATTAAATTGAACATGTATCTTTAAAATTATTTGATATACATATATCTTTAACACCCTAGTTTGCCTGCGTACAACGTTGCCAAATCTCCTGAGCAATTGCAGTAAGAGCATCCACAACTCCGGTCAGTAAGTTAAATATTATTACATAATCCCTTTGGCACGATGCATTTTTATAAGCAAAATGAAAATTGAGAGAGAAAATATTACATCGATAAAATAATAAAATGGCGTAAAAAATATGTTTTATAAAATTTAATGCGCGTTATGTTGTTGTGTATCGATAAATTAGCTGCAATTTCGTAATTTCATTATTCGCCAATTTGGCATATGATTTTTCAAAGTTTGACAATAAATTATCTCGAAATATAACACATTGTATTATTAAATATTTTTTTCAAATACCAAAACTGTTTTAAAATCGATTACACTCTTATTATATCGCAATATTATCATCTTTTTCCCTCTTGGAATAATAATATGCAGTCACGATCTAATTTGCATATTTCTATGTTAATGCAAACAATTCGCTTAGATGGAAAATAATAGATTCTTAACTTGCGATCTTACTACGTATAATTAATTATGGATAAGATATGTTGTCGGAGAAAACAATTTGCTCTCGTAATTTCGTTGTTCATGATGTATTGACGATTTAGCAGAAAAAAAAACAAAAAAAAACAAAAAAAAAAACAATAAAAGTTATTATTGTATCACATGATAATATACAATATTCTACTATCGGATATTAATTATTACCTCTTTCACTATCAAAGTAGCGTTTACTAAGGCACGATATTGCCGTACCGTTAGACAAAAATAAAAACTCTCTTGTTAATTTTCTTATCAATTACGCTCGAAAGCTCGAATGTCCTCGATTCTATTTAGATAATTGTTATCGAAGCGTCGAATTTTCAATTCTCCCACTTCGTCTTACTTTGGCGGCCAAAAAGAAAAAAAAATTATGTCTAACGCAGCATTAATTTAAGCTATTGGAACAAAAAAGGACAGAAACTAATTTACCATTAAGTTTGCTATCTTCTAAGCTTCTGCATTAGCCTTAAGAAGAATATCTTCGGGAAGCAGCATTCAATAATTGACATTGGCAATGCAGGTTTTCTTATTTCCCAATCATAGTCGAACGAACGGAGCTTTTGCTCAAGTCTCTTCCTTCTCCACTTACGTCTACGGCCCTCAACATAGACAGAATGAGAAAGCTAAGGGTCCCAAATGGGGAGGAATGGCTCAGGCCGACTCGCGGAATTCCAATTTACCATTTCCATGGTCGTTCTAGGGATTTCGATTGGCGAGTCGAAAGCGGCTTGCCCCTGGCACTTTCAAACGAAAGCATCCGCTCGATTGCACGTGCGCCCTCCCCCAATCCCCCCTTCTATCGCCCGATCACCCTCTCCCTCCTGCTCCTCCTCGCCCGTCAACCCCCTGGTCCCCGCGAGAACTTTTGCGAAACTTTTTTCTCTTTCAATTTGAACGGAGCGGGAGCGCGTGAGAGGAAGAGAATGAGCGAGCGGACGATAGCTCTTACGAGAGGAGAAAGAAAAGGCTGACACGGAGAGAAAAGAGATGGTAGTTTGCGCTTCGAATGTCTAATTTTAGTAGACTTTGAGTAATTGGAAATAGCCAAGGGATGTCGAGAATCCGCCCGGATGCACGACCTCTCCCGTCCTCTCAAACTAATAAAAAGTATTAGCAATGTTTTCTCATCGCTCTAATGTATAAGTGTTCGGGGTCGATGGGACATGTCAGGATATTAAAATTGAAAGCGGGTAGAGGGAGAGCGCGCTGAACATTCCACGATTGTTATAGGAAAGACGTGCAATTAATGAAAATATCCAGGTAATTTTATCTCTCGATATAAATTCGCTTGCTGCGACAGGGAAAATGAAAGATTGGCCAGCCGAATGTTATGCACGCGCGCATGAAATATATAACCATGTGTCAATGGCGAACGCGGCTCGCATCCGGCCCCGACATACGTACGTCCCGCGTGCATTGCAAACCTGTAATTTTCGAGTCGCTAGCGATTTCGATCGCTCGTTTGCTCAAACTCTCTCTCTCTCTCCTTTTTTCCCTTCTCGACACCGACACCCCTCGCCCTTACGCCCCAACAGCCCTACGCCCTTTCTTTCTTCATCTTCATGCGCAAAAATAGTCGCGAAGAGAGAAAGAGAGAGAGAGAGAGAGTACCGATCGATGTGCAATTACGGTAATGGGATACGTGACACAACACGTTGTGCGCGCGTGTGCGTATATGTGCGTGCGGACCAGCGAGATAGAGGCTCGACGTGTATACGCGGATATGCGGGGAGACGGGAATGCGTATTCTTTTGGAGTGAGTGGGCCCGACCGTTGGAAATCACCCTCTCTGTGACTTCGTCGTGACGAAGAGCCCGAGGGCAAGCGATGTATCAAAAGTGTGAATGAATGAGAAAGAGAGGAAGCATAGAAGATAAAAACAGTGTGATGGTTTTGTGGTAGGAATAGCTACTGTGTACTGTTCAAGAATACTTGCTGCTGCATTTGGGATTTCTAGAATTTTTTTTTTTTATTTATTTATTCTCTCTCTCTCTCTTTCTCTCTCTCTCTCTCTCTCTCTCTCTCTCTCTCTCTCTGTGTCGGAAAAATAGGAAATTCTATTTGAACGAGAAAGCTCAGATGACTTTATTGACTATGAGTGTGCGTGGCAAGAAATTTTTAAGATATTATTATTATCAATACTGCTATAGTTGAGTCATGCAAGCACTACAATTATTATTCATTTAACTGCTCTACAATATTATTACACTACTACAATATTATTTACATTAACACGGTAATAATCACTTAGGGTTTAAATTTAATTAATTATCTGTATAAATTCTTGAAATGTGTGGCTCACAGAGTTTTCCCCTATTTAATATGTAATTACTTTTGTTAATATAATCGATGATCATTTAATTATTACGTAAGATGTTCTAACGAGACGATTTAATGAAAATAAGCTTAAGATAATTATTTCTATGTAATTAAAATGCATAATTCGTTGTTATAAAGGTTGTTAAATGCATGTTCCGATACTATGGTAACACGTATTGAATCGCCATTATTTTATCCATTTCCCAATTCGCGCAAACATTGCTAAAAAACGTCCCCAGTTACAAATACATTACGAGAGGCAAATAAACGTCAAGGCCGAGAGAAACACAACCAGAGACAAAGGGAAGCAAAGAGATGAAAAGAAAGTGAGACGAGAGGGGGAGGTGGTAGAACAAAGACGAGAATAACAGAGTGGGGAAACTAGAGACATTTTCCCTCCCTCGAGAGCAATCCACGTTAGCTTACGGAAAACTTTAGAAGGAGGAAATTGCCAAGCCGTCAGAGCTCCAGAAACAAATATTACAGATTCCTCGTCTAGAAACAGTATCTCGAATTCTATAGAATTGTTGAGTAAGGAAATGCTGAAAATTACATTGTGTTAATTGACATTCCCAACTTGCCGCTTATCTAATATTATTTATATAACACGTAATTGCTGTGTATATTCGGCAATTGGCCTTCACAACGAGTTACGACTCACGCGAATCCCACTTATTTCATCCTTCCAAATTCTTTTCATTAAAATCATTAAAATTAACCGGGAAATACATTTAACATAATAGATAAAGAAAAGTGTGATGAAAAATATACATCAGGTGGTGAAGGCAGCTAGTGCATTTCCCTCGAATTTCCAAGCATTGGAGTGAGCCGAAATCCCAACGACTCGAAAGAAGAGTGAACGATAACGGTAAATACACACCCTAACGCGCAGTCGAAAGGTCAACCGTAGTACGACTGAGGGAATATCGCTCGATATCGTTAGGTGGCCGCTTCAAGCGAACGACAAAGTGACAGCGGCGGCGATGGCGATGGTGATGGCGGCGGCGGTGCCGATTGGCATTTCGCCAAAACGCGATGCTTTCCGCGCTGCTGCTCCTGCCTATTAAGCCCTCTGAAGGTCACTGATATTTCCAATTTTGGAAGTGAATATTCGCCGTTATTTTATCGCTTATAATAATAATAATTATAATGTTAATAACATCGATGATAATGACGATGAGGACGAAGGTGATGAAGATGGTTGGTAGATCGTAGATACGAGTACGCCGAAGATTTCACTTCTAGTATGCGGGGTAAATTGAAATTGAGCGTGGAAATAATTACGTCGGGACGCGTGATTTGATGAAAATATTCGTGAAATTTATGTAGCCCTGATACATAAAATACTGCAAATCGTGTCTCCCCCCTCCCCTCCGCGCCGCCGATCACTCGCCCGTGCCGCCCCCTCTTAATTCATGCTGGCTCAAGTTATTGTGATATGCGTCGGTGTCGAATAGTGTTTGTTATTTGTCGGGTGAGAATGTCAATAAATCCCATGCTCAACGAAAACTGCGAAATGTGGAAAGTAACACCATTTCCGATAGGAAGAGGAAGCCTAATAGCAACATTATCCTAACCGCCGCAACTCTGTTTATTTCCATTTTAATTATAGCGAACGAAGCACACCAAGCCCTACACGTATACACAGGCACAGACACGAGTGGAGATAGATAGTTAGACAGATAGAAAGAGAGAGGGAGAGAGAGAGAGAGAGAGAGAGAGAGAGAGAGAGAGAGAGAGAGAGAGAGTTCAATTACCACGTGTTAGTACGACAAACATAGGAGACGAATAAATTTTTCCATTCAAGACGGTTGAGAGTTAGACTGGAGAGCAGATGGCGGAGCAATTTTTAATCGGCGGGTGCTCGCGACTCAAGTGTACTTCCTCGAAATCCTATTACTAATATTACTCTCGTCGAAGCAACGCCTCGAGGTGAGTGTCGAATAAGGCACCTGGTGCAAAGTGCTCCCGGCCGCCTCGTGGTCATCTCGAACGTTGAAATTGGAAGCGATAGGAGGACCGGAGGAGAGTCGACGGAGAAGGTAAGATGGAGGAGGCCGATGAGGGGAATCGATTCGAGCTCCCTTTCGGGCAACTGGCCCTAGGCTCAGTGTATTAACCGTGCCGAATAACATTCCCTTTGTCTTATTTAATGGAAAGCGAGCAAGTTTTTGTCGAATGAAATTGAGTTGGCCATTAGGACTGTTCATCCGCGCGATTGCGATTAGCGAGCGCGCGCGCGACTACGCAAAAGCACGTGCAATTGCTTAAGCGTATCTCGAGGTAAGAAGGGCGTGAAAAATTCATTAAAGGAAGCAGAGTGAATGGAGAAGCGACGTGTCTCTAAGAAGAAAGACAAAGAGCGCGAGAGAGGGTTGGGTAGGGTGGGGGACGAAAAAGCTTACTCATGTGCTTGAGCCGCGTGGGCGCGCATATCCGTATGGGAGTAACGTGCAAGTGTGTGCGGACGTAATGTAATGGTGTGCGAACGAAGGAGAAGTGGCGCGAGGGCTATGCGTGCTCGTGTGTGCGCGTGGGGTGCGAGGGGGGGGGGTGAGATGGGGCGACCGGTAACGGTGCGGAGGTGGCGGGAGAGCGTAGTACGGGGCGGAGAAGGAGATCGGGGATCGAGGAGAGGATGGGAAAACGTTGCTGACGGCGCGGCGGCTTGGGCGATATACCGAAAGCCGGCGGCATTCGCGCCCGGCCGCGTACACAGCCTGGAAATGAAAGAGCAGCACGACGGGCGATAACTCATTCGTGAACCGAACGAGGCAGCTGAATTCAGCGATGCGCGTGCACGATGCCCGCCGACGAGTGGGCGGCGCTGGCGACGAAACCGAACAAAAAAAGGACGACGCGGCCGTGCTTCGCTGTGTGCGAGCGCTAACACGTATGGGACCACGCGAGTTGTTGCCACGCTGGTCCTCGAGGGAGCGGCGCAATTGGCCGGTTAACGCTTTGAAAATGAATTTTTGCGCGATGGTGGTGGTGGTGGTAGTGGTGCCGATGGTGGCGGTGGTGGGCCGGTATTTCGCATTACGTCGTAGGACGCTATCGACTTATCGAGGGTTGCTCGTTCGTTGCCGTCGGCCGACTGTCCAAGGATTCTTTGGACGAATTCGCGCTCGCGACCCTTTACCGCTTTTTAATCGACGTTACGAGACCCCCCGATTGCGTCTCTCGAGGTCGGGTGCTGCTGGTGGGTGAATGGCATTATTGAATTTTGATGCGAACCCAGCGAGTGGATTTATTAGCAGGGAGTATTGGATTATTCGGCCGCTACGGGCTCTTCATAAATAAGACGATAATGATCGATATTCAAATATTAGGGAATAATTTGGAGTTTGGCGATGGTACGGTGGATGCAACGTTATGAAAGCAGCCGCTTCGGTGTCTTATATAATGCGCTGTGAAAGGAAAAAAAAGCCTCGCGCGCACATAATAAGTGTGCGAAGATTTGCGAATGATAATGCGAAGAAGAGGGGGACGGGGAGTGGCGAGGGTCGAGAAGATCGTAAGAAAGCGTTTGAGCGTATCCGAAGGGAGCAATAATGAAGGAGCGACGTCGGAGGTCGGAACGTAGCGTCTTTTAATTCGACCGTTTAGTTTTCGTCCAGCGGTCTCCTCGTTCGCCGATTCCGCAAAAGTCGGCCAAATGCTGGTGTGATTGGTGGGAGGGGGAGGGGGAGGGGGGAGAAGTGAAACTCGGACTCGGCATTGTCTGCTCCGCTGCTCCGATTTTTCCGCGCTAGTCTCGTGAAAATTGCAACGGCCGCTCAAGACCCTTGGAACTTTCACTCCCATAAAAATGTAAAGCCCTTGCCGGGCGAATAGCTACGACCCGCAGGGGCCCCTTTTCTCTCCTCAGTCTCGGCTTGTTACGTAAATCGAGGGCTCTAAATCTTTGCCCTTCTTTTCACGAGGAGTGTCTCCGTAACCTCGACGATTCGAACCTGCGCTGTGCGCATTTACGGAAATAACTGGAAATGAGAACGCTCCTGTAAATATTTATGTATCGATTCCATGCAAGATGAGCAATTCCACGTGGGCCTTCTCTCTCTCTCTCTCTCTCTCTCTCTCTCTCTTTCTCTCTACTTACTCTCTCACTACCTCTATCTCTGCCTTCTAAATACTTAATTGTTTTATTCCCTTAGGCTATAATATTACTAGCATTTAAGAGCATACGACGGGACTTTCTACAAATTACAATATTATATTAGACAATTGTTTAGCATCTTGTGCTTCACATTATGAAAATTGCGCTCTATGTTGTAACGAACATTTTTTTTTCAGACGACCAAATAATTAGTAGTAAATAGCATCTTTAAAGATTATTGCTATGCAATTAGGTTGTAGTATAATATTAATAATACTCTATGCACGTATGAGCCTACAAAAAATAAAATACAAATGAAGTAAATGTCATCGTCTTTATTGTTGTTGTATAATAATGTTGAAAAATTTATTTAAACCATATTAGGACAAGTAGGCGCTCATATTTTTCAATATAGTAAGACTGTCATCTATCAAAACTGTGTGTCGCTGTATACATTGAATCACAAATGCAATATATTCTAATACCAAGAGAAGGAATATGTAAATTCTATTAAACATATTTAGATTAAATTCTCGAATTTCTATAAATATGGTCTTTTCTAATATATATATATATATATAGCACAATCGAAAAAAAAATGGTATTTATCATTTTAAAAAATATGTATTATTAAGTAATAATAATTACTTTATGAAATATCCATATTTATAAGATCTACCTTCTGAAAATATAAAGTTCTAAAAGCTCAAAATAATTTTACAAACCATATAATTAATTTTTTTTTTTTTTTTTTTTAAATACATTTTATAACATGTTATAAAATATTTATAAAATTTAAAAATTTAATCTCGTTTATGTCTATATACAATTTATACATCTTCTTTGTATTATATCGATAAAATATCTTTCCAAATATGTTTCATTAAAAACATTTAGGAAACCTTTTTTTATGTATGTTAACACGAATATGATAGATAATTGGGTAAAATGCCTCGGTCCCTTTTGCAATTGAGAAAACTATTAGAAACTATTTTGAAAGCACAAGATCGAATAGTCGAACGTATTATTAATACCATGGCACACAGCAATTATGAAAAAGCCCGCATCATAGGAACCCGCAGACTCGGTTAATAATCAAAAGATATTCGGCGCAAATAAAATCTTGGAAACGATAAATCACCTTATGTAAAGGGGATGACGAAGGCACGAGAGGAAAGGTGAATTTTCAAAAGAAAAACAGAACACGGCAAAGTACACACACACACACACACAAACACAAACACACAAACACACAAACACACAAACACATAAACACGCACGCACGTACGCACGCACGCACGCACGCGCACACTATGACCTGATACACAATAATCCACATTAGCCGGGCAATGTCGATAAATCCCCTTGGAAATCGTAGACGCCGAGGCAAATGGACACCCCTCAGAGCTCGGTCGGCATTCTGGGGCGGACTGTACCCTCGTCGTCGCGAGCGCCTCCCTTTTCGGAGCCGCCGTAACCGCTCGGTTAAGGCTATGGGCGGGCGACGAAGGTCTACGGGGGCGAGGACGAGGAAACCTCGAAGGCTGTAGTCGGCTGTTGGGCGGACAGTAAGCGTGAAGCGCAAACGGAAGATTTAGACATCATCCCCCTGACGCGAGCTACGTTAGCCGCCTCCGCCACCGCCGCCTCCACGGCCGTCGCTGTCGCCCTTCGACTTTAACGTCAGAGCCGCGAACGACTTTCCTGTGACGGACGTTATACATAGCGCGAGTAGTCAGGGGCTTCCAGCGGGGTTTCGGCTTTTCTTCAACCGCCCGGGGGTGATTTCTTATTCTCTGCCAGCCCGCGTCTTGCATTGAGTTTGACGAGAAGAGAGTGTGATTTTGGGGGGGGGGGGGGAGAGAGAGAGAGAGAGAGAGAGAGAGAGAGAGGGAGAGAGGGAGAGAGAGAGAGAGGGATAAAGATAGAGATGGTCGCGCGTGCATTCGGATTGGTGATTTATGTTAACGCGTTTTTTTGAAGGATGAAATCGAGAGAATGGGAATGGACTCGCTATGAATTTCGTTCTCGCTTATAGGAATTTACTATTTATATTTGTGGACAAAAAATATTTAGTTTGTACTGGGGTACGCCGTGATTTAATAGCTTCTACCTCCGAAGCATTAGTATATATCTTATTTAATTTATTTGTCGGGAGTGGGAAAGTAAATATCATTGCCAAAAGAAGATAGATAGTTAGATGGATAGAGGAAAGTGAGAGAGAGAGAGCCCCTTTCAATTATTTTCACCGATATTAAGGTTATCGAAAACCTGTAAAACTAAATGTCTTATTAACCTAATTTTATCAGGTACGTCGCCCGTGGAGACAAATAATTTATAGCTTTGTATTTGGTTGTAATTTGTAAAATGGGAGACTGCCAAGGGCAAAAATTAAGCCAACAATCTGTAATCGTGTGTATAAAATCGACAATGACTTAAATAAAATTTTCAATGCTCGTTGATCTTAAAATAACTACATTATTATCTGTACAAGCGCTGCTTGTATTATCTTGTACGATCCGTTTCTCGTTCCGTTCTGCCCACTCTCTTTCTCTCTCTCTCTCTCTCTCTCTCTTTCTCTCTCTCTCTCTCATCGCACAGCGTCAGATCACAACATATTATCGTGCTAAGACAAGTTTCTCAGAACTAGAGATAGAATGCAAGCTCGAAGTAGGGGAGCAAGAGAATAGTAGATTTCTTCATGTATGCAAATCTCTCGTGCAGTAGGTACGAAAAAATAAATAAATAAATAAATAAATAAAAATACTAAAGATTGTGGGATACAACGTAAGGGAGATAACGATTGCGTTATATGATAAACGGATCTTAAACTCGCGTTCTCACCCAATCATACGAAACACTGCAGGGGCGGGTTTCATTAAAATATCTTTGCAGCGTATTCGCTGCGCGTTCGGTTAGTCGGATTTAGCTGCAAGACGTTGAGACAACATTGAAATTATCTTTAGTCGAGTCTTTACTCGCTCCTTTTAATTTCATCTAATATCGCCAGAGCCGATGACTGGGCTTAGGCCACGCGCGCCATTTACATTCACGGGACGGCCATCCTGTTCGTCCTGTAAATTGAACGCTCCAGGAATAATGAATATATCTTTTAAATCACGGTTGAGATATTTTTATAGATAGTGCAATGGTGTAAAGGAATGACTATTGTTAATTGGCAAGTGCGAGGTAGATGCCGCTATTCTAAATCAATTACGCGTCATTTTTATCGTACGGCATTCAAATAATAATTAAATTATGATAATTTACGTCGTTGCAATTGCCGCTGGGATAAACAAAAAATAATATTTCTTATCGGTTCATATTGAATTACAATCTCATAACATATTCGTTAAATTCAATATTCTAGGCTGTCAAGAATGAAATTTTTCTTATTAAATTACTTTTGTCGTTGGACAAGTTGCTCCCATCCATTTATCCAAGGCTACCACAACATTAAACAATTTATTACAATTAGCATAAATAATAAATAATAAATAATACTAGTTGAAATAATAATTGATAATTCTGATAATGAGCAATGAAATAGGAAAGGCAAAATTGAGTTCTCGAGTTTAACGGATCGCTCGTATAATGGCGAGAAATTCCACATCTTATCTCGTCACAAATTTTAATGATTTACAATTTCCACTGACCAATTTATCGACATAAATCTGATTTATAATAATTAACATACGTATAAACAATAAAGCCGTATATAAATTTAGCGACCGCCATAAGCGAAATACGAATAAGCATGGCTTATATAACTAATAAGAATAATGACAGCCGCAAAATACAAAGCTTCAAAGGTGTGTATAACGCTTATATGTAGTAGCCAAATCGTGGGATGTATAAAATTTGCATATCGTTTGTTATTCAAATGCGTTCGGCGTTTGGTCTTGAGCGCGCGTGCGCTTAACCACTCGAGGATAGGGGAATCTACATTAGGACGCGCATTATCCCCGTCGGATCATAGAGCCCAATGTAACAAGAAAGGGAGATGAGGCGAAACAGAAGAAAGCGATGTAGAAGGAAAGACAAAGATTTGCGTGGAAAGAGACGGAGAGATTGAGAGTGAGAGAGCGAATGAAAGATAGCTCAATAGTGACACGATAAATTATAAATCCCCGTTAATAAGCGGCGAATAGTCAGACTCGCCAACCCTAAATGCGTCATTAATAAACGAAGAAATGATGACAACATTATACGGGTGTGGCTAATTACAGTGATCGCTCATGCAGATTTGATCAAGCAAGCGAGCATCCTATCCTACACACACATACACACACACTATCTCTCTCTCTCTCTCTCTCTCTCTCTCTCTCGCACTTCAACACACACTGGCATACTTTTTACTCTGTGACCAAGACAGCGTACAACGCAGAAGGCACATTTGCAATCATTTACTCGGTATATTCTTTTTATGTTTTTTGTGAGTAATGGCCGAATGTTTTGTACCGATATGGCTCATTAAATAATGCGTTAATTTGTTTTACGTGTTATAATTATACGGGAATACCACTTATATTATCACTATGCATAATAAGTTTATTTGGTGTTATCAAGTATCGGTAAAGAGCAGGTGTTGTAGCTTGTGACTGTGCTGACTTCCGAAAGTAATAAAAATTCATGTATACAAAGAAAAAATTAATTAGCCACTTACAGAATCATTTACGAATAATACGAATCGTTTAATTGAACTGTTTTCTCTCTTTTTTTTTTTTTTTTTTTTTGTTTTGTTTTGTTTATTTTTGCTTTTTTGTTAATAGCACTTGATTAAAGAAAATCTTTTTCAAATTATAAACGACGGTGTTTTATGTGCCGACGAACCTAGAGAAATCGAAGATTGACTCGAAGACTTACGAAGAAATATATATAATTTGAATTAATTTAAAAAAATGCAAAACTCGTAGAAATATGAAGCATTTCTGAAAAATCTGGTAGCCTTTTTCAATAACATCAAAATTATAAACGTCTCTTCTTTTTTAGAAATAAGATACTAATAATATTAGTTAGCATCGTTATGCATATATTTTATCAAACGCGAGGAGAAAGCATTTATGACGTTTGCAAAAGCGAACATTAACAATTTGAAATACGAGCTACGCAGGATGAACTTTTCGACGCTGTCAAAATCCATTTATGCGTGCAAAAAAAATTTTAAAGGTAGGTCAGGCTTCGAAATTACTTAAAAAAGTCACACGTGTTTTTCAATACGAAGGAAGGTAGAGTATAATTTATCATTTATGATCCGGCGAACTTTACTCTAAACATCCAAGCGATCGGCCTTATAGCGAATCGCCCGTCCGTCCAGCCATTAATTCGCGCAGCGGCGAAAAAAAGTTTCCTCTCCCTCCGAGGCCGTATTCTCACAATCAGTCAAAATCTCGGCAAGGGCCCTCCCGCCGGATGAGGAAGCGCCTTCGGGAAAAGTCACGGTCAGGCCTCGGGACTCCCGTACCTCCACGAAATCAATGGCACATTAAGTGTACCTATAAATCGCGCGCGCGCCCGCGTCCGAGCCTATATTTACTCTATTATGCGGGCAGTGTTTCCCTCTTTTTTTTCACCGGCGTTTAACAACGGCTTTCGAGATGCCGCCGCGAGATAAACTCCCATAAATTCGCGCACACACGCACACTTCGCGAGAAAAGGGATCGAGACATGGAGAGAGGAGCGAGCGAGCGAGCGAATGAGACAGAGGGACGTAGATATATATATATATATATATATATATATATAGAGAGAGAGAGAGAGAGAGAGAGAGAGAGAGAGAGAGAGAGAGACAGGGCAGGTCAGTTCTCGCCGCTCGGAAGTCGAGACTCGGAGTGCGCTCGACAGCTTCCGCTGAACAATACGTAGCCGTCGCGCGCACGCACTACCCCTCGGCAGTGGGGTGGGGCGGTTTTAGCTCCGTGGACCAGCCCAGTGACACCGAGCCGCCATCTGGCAGCGAGCGTTTGCAGCATCCCGTTACCAGGGGGTTCGCTCGAGATGCGAAAGAGGGAGCGCCGACGGAGCCGCGGTAGCGGGAAAATCGAAATGGGATTTTCGAAACTGGCGCGCCCCGAGTTTACCCTATAATTACTTTGGAAATGCGAACAAAGAGAGACGAGGCCGTTTGGTACGCCGTCTCCAGCTGCTCGAACATCTTCTCGAGCAATTTGATCGCTCATTCGACATTGTCGACTAAAGGCATAAGGATCTTTCTTGGAATTTTCAACTCTGTTGCACACGCCTACAGCCACAATCTGCTCAATTGTCATTACATATACGTCGGTTATGCCTAATTTTAAGATTTAATTAACAATTTCGATGAAATATTCCTAAATCTAATCGAACACATAATAATTCTCCGTTACGATAATACGTAACATTTACCGCCCCCTAATTGCAACGCTACACTTAATTTAATTCGTAGATGAGCGGTTTGGTAAATGTTCGTATTCATGTATTTATTTATAAAGCAAATATCGATAAATTTTACATTTATTAAAAAAGTTAAGAGAGAAAATAAAATAAGTCTGGAATTCACGATCTACATAAGCAAGCTATTACAGTGTCGTTTCGCAGATATTTACATTTTATGTTAAACAAGCAAAAAAAAAAAAAAAAAAAAAAAAAAAAAAGAAAGAAAGAAAGATGAGAAAAAGAAGAAGAATATTTAAAATCGATGCCCTAAAATGTACCTAAAACTTCGTTCACGAGTGATTTGTGCCCCAATACCTAAAAGAAGCATATTGTAATAACGTACGAGCCGTATTCTGAAATAGATATAATGACGTAAAAATTTATTGTATACTTATTTTCCAAACGGTTTCTTGATTGATACGGGAACGGAGAGAAAAAGGAAGAATCACGACCCGCTAGTTCTAATAAATTTATTCTCCACGCACGTAGCGTCGCGACGCGATTCAGATGATTGGCGCCATAGGCAGTCGCGACTCGCGCAATCTTTTCCTCAAGCATTTACTGGCAATGCTTATCAATCACTTGCAATCGCCCTAATCCTTTCATCGTAGCGCTATTGTAATATCAATTGAGCATTTACATTGTTTCATATGCAGTGGAATACGCTTGGATGGCTGCGCCTTATCGGAATTACCCCATCGAACCCTCAAATCCTTGCTTTCTTTTAACCAAATATGAAACATCTTTATTAACATTTTAATATCGCGTGGATGTTCACTTAGTCGGCTTCAAAATTCAAATCAATTAGTTCGTACATCCTTATTGGTATGTATATTTAAAAATTTATTTTTCTTCATGACAAACTGTTGTTGTTAATTGTTAAAGAAGCCCTTTTTGCTATCATATTTCACGATTACGTATATGTAATTTTGTTTACACAATTCAATGGATATTTAGTTGTTGCGCAATTTAAAAATCATAAGTCATAGCGACTAATCCATCAAGTGCGATAAGAGTTAATAAGCCCGCATCGATGGGCTTGCTTGGGTGGTCCTTTAATTTGCATTAAAAAGCGAATAGAGCTTAACTCTCTTAACTAAATACTTAACTCGCCCCCCCCTCTCTCTCCCCCACTCGCTCTCTCTCTCTCTCTCTCTCTCTCTCTCTCTCCCCCCATCCACACTTAATTGAGTAATTTAAATAAACTATAATTTCATTGAATTTCACATTAAAACGTTACGCAATACTTAAAAAATATTCTATAAATGTAAGGAAGAGTATTTATCAATAATTACTCATAAAACAATGTAAAAATCGCATTTGAATAACTATCATTTAAAGATTGGCAAAAAAATCAAATTGCACATTCGTGCCCGCATCTGAGAATTTCCTCACGCTTACTCGCTAATCATCGGTGCATCGAATAGTCGAGGTACGTAAAAGTAAGCACAATCAGAATTCGCAATATCGGGTCACACAACGGACGTGACGACAATATCGTATTGTGTTTGGGTGGTCGTCAATGTTTAGTTTAAAACGGTCGAAATGCCGAATATCTATTCTAAGAGGTAAAAAGAGACCGAGAAACGAGTTAGAATGCTAAGACTCGTGTATTCGAATTACTCTAGCCAAGCTGACCAGAAGATATACTTATTAACACCAGAAATTATTAATGTCGATATAATGACAAATTACGAAAATAAATCAATACCTATGGAGTATTACTAACTCTTGGTTAGTAAAATGAGAGATATGATGTAGGAGAGAGGGCAGGCATCTCGTGCGGCATATCTTTGTTTATCTACCTGCTTTCATCCCTCTTCTTTGATTTCTTTTACGGTTAATAAAAAAAAAAAAAAAAAAAAAAAAAAGCCTCTTGATATTACATTAAGTAATTTTAACGAATTAAAATTCATACCAGATGACTAGTTGAGGAAATTTGAAGCAATTAATAATTTGCTTCGTGATGAAGTTGATTCACCTTTTATGTATAATTATCGTTGAAAAGTAAAATTTACATTTCTTAACATCTAGAGGCGTGTAAAAAGCCATAATAATGTTGTATTTTTAATATGACAATTGTTATTGTAAATTTTTATGTTTTTGTTTTTTTTTTTGTTTGTTTTTTTTTTCTTTTACTTTTTTTTTTTTTTTTTGGCTGATAATATGACATTCGCTCGATTCCGTCAAATTATTGGTTAAGAATCACGCAAGTGACGTTTGAAGAAATATTCTCCACGCAATTACGACAACATATTTTATTTCTTACATTACACTGAGCCGATTTAAAAGATAAAATTACCTCAGAATATAGGAATACTTTTCAAGCAGAATAATCAATACGAATAGGTGCGAGACTAGTTTTTCGTTCAATTTTTTATATATTTCTCTAAATTATTATTATTTTATAAGAATTTTTGAATATCAAATAAAATCGAGCGATTTAAAATGTGAGTATAGGAAATTATTATGTAACTTATATGATGTTGCACATATGAGAATTATACACTTAAGCTTGATTTACAAAAAGGCCGATTATCTTTGTTTACAAAGTAATAAATAAATCGCTATATATCTGTATTAAATGCTTACTTACTGTGTACAAAGGGTAATAATTCATGTCCATTAGTAAATAAAATTTTAATTCAGAAGTAACCGAGGCATGACAGAACTTCAAGATAATAACATCTTGAATTCTTAAAAAATATTGAAAAAAGTATGTACGATAGCATCAAATTTGTATAAGGCGAAACCAAAACAAACGATTAGGGATATTAAAAATACGTTGGTTGTAGAATAAAAATTTTTCATTGCAGGAACGAACGGAAAGAGCGAGATCGAATGAGCGCGGGAGAGAGAGAGAGAGAGAGAGAGTTGGAGTCGGTTAGAAGGGGGAGGGGGATACATCAAGGACGGTTGACGTATCGGCAATTATGGACAACAGGGGCAAATAAATAATACCCTGGATCAGGACGAGGGATGTGGCTGCTTCTCGGACAGGTAGTAATATTCTCCTTGGAGGCTGTAACTCATACCCGACGTCGTTCCTTGTTTCGCCTTACCCGAGCCAACAGAATTCAATTGGATAAAGAGAGAGAGAGAGAGAGAGAGAGAGAGAGAGAGAGAGAGAGAGAGAAAAGAAAGAAACAAAATCGAAACAAAATCGGAAGAACCATCCGACCGGTGGACGCTGCTGACGCGACGGAGCTTCCATACTTGCGTGAACTTGCGACGCTTGTTTATTGGTAAAATGGTAGAATATGCGTGAGGCCAATTAGCTGGCGCATAACCGTAATACACCGCTACGTCCAAAGATTTAATCGGAATACCGACGTTGCCATGCTGCCCTCTGGTATTTCCACGTGCGCGTTTATACGTTTACCAGGTGAGATAATGAATAACATGTTTTTTGCGCTTGCGTAGATGCTCGTCATTCTCGAAAAGCTTGGTATTTATCGCGGAATGAATGAAAAAACGACAACTTGTTAAGTGTTTTTCTCGATGATATTTCTCGTATTTTCATTAATTTTCTTTGTTTGTTTTCGTTTTGGTTTTTTTTTTTGTTTTTGTTTTTTTTGGTTAAAAATCAACGACGATCTTTCAATATAGCCGAGGTTGAAAGATTTACCTTGTACGTTGAGGCGGTGGTCATGCAGACAGTCGTGTGGTTTTATTGCGCGTATTAATGTAGAGAAAGTTGAGTAGACGAAAATTAATTTTCATGGATAGGAGGTGGAAATACAGCTCGGGATATCAAGAAAATGTATCGTTGGCTATCCGACATAATTGTAATAGAATTGTCTGTATAATATGTCCCAACGTCTGAACTGCAATGCTTGTAAGAACTTGGCTTAATTAAGAATCGCACTTCTCCATGATTTTAATTTATTTTCATGGATCGTAGATATTAGTTTAAGTAAGTATTTCGAAAGTTACGGCGAAACTTTGGAAAAATCAAGAAATTATTATCAGCTGTTTTTTTTTTTTTTTCTTACGGAAAAGTAAATACTCCACGTCGTGCATCCAAAGCGTAATAATTAAACATTTTCAGTACATCGAGTAATTTATGCCGTGTGTACTTTCAGGGAATCTCGCCAGAAAAGTCAAGTTAATTTGCAAGATCAGCCTGATAAGACAGGAGACAAGTGTAGCTCAAGATGGTGCTAGATCACTCGAGATCGTTTACAGCAAACGACCTTTTATACGTCTCATGCCTTACGCCTACCAGATTTCCATCTGACGGTGCAACGCGCGATTAAGGATTTTGATAAAACCGAACTCAACTATTCTTCAAAGCGGCCACTTTTCTCGTGATTAGTTTTGGACAAGACGGAGAAACTCGGGTGCTTGCGGCAAAGAAAGCAAGGCTAGCCAACCACTCGTATATACCAATCGAGTAAATGCGACTTTGAGATTGGAATCGGCGGAATTGAAACAGTCATGTTTCACTTTGTAGTAATGTATTGGCCATATTTGCATTGTCAGGTGCTGTAGCAGAGCGCGCTTGAATAATGTGTTATAAGACTTTTTCATAATGAAGTGAAAAATTAGTATACGCGTGGATGGTGGTTTTGTTTTTTTTATTCTTTAGTTTTTTTTTTTTTTTTTGTCGGTTTTTTTTTGCCTGCTTTTTTTTTGTCTGCTTTTTTTTGTCTGTTTTCTTTAGTCTTTCTTTATTGTTTTTTTTTTTTTTTTTTTTTTTTTTTTTGTTTTTTTTTTTTTTTTTGTCGGTTTTTTTTTGCCTGCTTTTTTTTTGTCTGCTTTTTTTTGTCTGTTTTCTTTAGTCTTTCTTTATTGTTTTTTTTTTTTTTTGTTTTTCTTTATTGTTTTTTTTTTTGTCTGTTTTTTTTCTTCATCTGGTTAAGACAGTTTTTCGAACAAGCTTAATTATCAATTCTCAGTGCCTCTACAAACAAAACTACAAATGAAAAAACAAGAAAAAAACCCAAGCGAACGCTAAAAATGCGCACACTTGCATAACAAATGGCTTTTAATCTACAATTCTGACGTGCGCGAAGATCGAAGGGAGAAAAACTAAAAGAAAAGAATACTATAAGCCGGGATAATTAAAGATTTCATGCTGAAAGGAGCAGCATTTTCGAAAGACGAAGCCACGAGAAATTCGAATAAAATAAGATGAAGGAACCAAAGAGAGGCAAGATCTCTCTGACTTATGCATCCATTTTAGCTAATAATTCCGTTATACCTCTTCGCATCCATATTACCACCATAAAGAACATAATGGATGCGTCGGGGCTATTTACGAGTCCCGACTAGACGAATGAAGGAAGAACCAAAATCCGAGGAGTAGCCTCTACACGCATACGCTTATGCGCGTATACGCGTGCGTTTGTGTATAGAGGACTCGAGCGAACGCGGGGCGTAAAATTGGGAACACACCGAGATGGGGCCGCCTCGTCATCCGTCAACTGTCGGACGTCCGACCAATCCTGGACCGCGGCGGCGGAACGAACGACGAAACGAGTCGAGCAGCCACCCACGACTCGGTTTTGAGCCTCGGCAAATTACGCCCGCAGTCTCAAGTTCCGCGCGCGTACGGATACCTGGCAAATTCGTTTTATTTCTCGTTTATCCTCTAGACGGATGACGCGCTCCCGAGCATCGACTCAGCGACGATTAGTGACTACGCGACGAAAACTGCTGCGACTTTTACGTTCGGCGGATGAATCGATCGGATTCGTCAATTAAATGCTCGGAGCGTACGAAGCTTATAAGCCAAGAGCTTGAACATCCAGACCGTTAATGCGTTATTGGTAATCTGGCTATCGTTAAACGTTAACGGACCGATTATAATCTATCACATTTGAAATTTCCATGTCAAAATTTAAGCCTCGATTGATTATAAGATCTCAGCGCCAGTTGAATATTGCAATAAATTAGCTCTCACGCATCCTCAACTGTCTACCTCCGTCTGCACATGCACGGATACACGAATTTAACGATTTAATAGATTTTCCCGGGTCACATCGTTCGAGTATTACTACGTTTACTCGTCCTCGGCGATCTTTGCCCCTATTAAATTCACCTGATTACCATCAATTCAATCTATTCGATCGCTGGGCACGACAACGATAATTCTCATAACCTCTTGATCGATGGCATTGGCTACGAAAATGTATCGCCGACGTCGCCGTGCATAAATGCAGGCAAAGTGAAAAATGAGCGAGTGCCGCGGGGTGGAAATCGTGGCAGAAGAAAGGGGAAGGAGCTATTTGACGCATCATGGAGATAGGTTTTGGTCTGCGTCAAGCCGCGCAACTTTTATGTAAAACCATTTCTCACTACGCAACCGTTAGTTCGCGCACATACTTATATGGCGGGAGATTCCACGGGTCACGAGAATTTCATCCTCCATTCGACTCGCAAGGAATAATCGCCACCGGGAAGACTTATTATATATACGGAGCCTCGTTCTTAGCCCTTAGGATGTTGCAGCTGCGCTTGCATCTTGTGTTGTGATTGCGCTAGTCCGTGTAAAATGCATGCGAACGCGGCAATCTTTACTGCGACTTCGACTTTTCGCATAATTGAATGTCCAATTCTGACTGTCGCGATCGAATCCCGCATAATCGCCGCTGAATGTTTTGATGTGAGGTGAGATAAAATTATTATCTCTCTCCCTCTCTCTCTCTCTCTCTCTCTCTCTCTCTTGTACCTGTGTGCTGTATGCAACGTCACATGCGTGTGCATCAAATATATTCAAGAGGGAGATGGGCTTTCGAGGTCGGAAAAATAAATCATAGCGATGACGAATCGATGAATATTGTCTCTAGCCATTCGTGTGTTTTTAAAGAAATATAATTAATTGACAAACTGCAATTAATCTGAAAAGCTGGCATCAATTTCTCAATTATTTCTTATGTTTCACGTATGTCGTAATTGTACTTTCAAAAGTTATATATATATATATATATATATATATATATATATGTATTTATTGTTTGCTTTATTTTTAATAACATTAGTATGTCTTACTAAGATGACGATGGTCATTTTCTCATTGTGTTGCGCAAATCTAATTGTCATGTGCAACGTGTGACCCCAAGCATCGCAAATTTGTAAGATAATACATTGATGGAGGGGAAGAGATGAGAGTAAACTATAAAAGGACTGTATGAGGTAATGAATGAAGCCCTTTTGCATTCCACGGTTAATTACTTTTTTTCATTATTATATATCATCATTATATATATATATATATATATATATATAAGTGTGTGGGTGTGTGGGTGTGTGGGTGTGTGTGTGTGTGTCTTTTAATTCTTTTCCTTTTTGCACGAGTTTAAATTTCAGATTTAAAAAAAAATAACCATCGGTAGATTTTTCTCTACTTAAATCCAAATGTGCCACGACATTGGCTAATTTAAATACTATTGACACAACGAAGTGAATTCGTTTTTACCTTTGAGCTGTTTGACGGCAGGCAAGAGGCGAGCCCAAATCGCAAGCAACACCTATAAATATGGTATTTTGAACGGTACTCTAGTTCCTTTTCGCGAACAATGAAGCATTTATTCAATATTGAAAGGCTCTTGTCTCTCAGTAGCCAACTTAACCACTCGCGGTATCGTAGACTGCGCTCATCCCATCATCAGAAAGCATGAAAAATTCCACATTATATTAACAATTTCCTTGCTTGCGAGTGTCGAGCAGTAACCCTACTGCTTTCTTGCCGTCTAAGGCCCCCGAACGATGTATTGCATTGTCAATGGGACGTGCATAATAGTGTGCTGCCGGCTGAAAAAGCCCGAAGACACTTCAAAGCGACAAGTTTACGAGTCCGTAATTCTTCATCGGCAGGGGCCCAACACCCCGACGCAAAATAAATCACTGGTCGCTCGATCTCACGGCAAATAAAGGAAAATCGCGAGAAGACGCGGGAATCGGTGCTACAGATCGGAAGCGGAGTGCTACACGATCACCGGTAGATCGGCGCGGCTTAAACCCTCGATCCGCTACTGGCACTCGGCGACGCCGCCGTAGCCGTTGCCACCGCCGCCGCCACCGCCGCCGCCGCCGCCGCCGCCGCCGCCGCCGCCGCTGCCACCGCCGCTGCCACCGCTGCCGTCGCCGTCGCCCCAGCCACCGCTGCCGTCCTCTGCGCTATCGCTAGCGATAAGCTACGAGCCACTTGCCGACACACACGTACGTGCCGCGTCTGTGTCGAGCGATTTACCTTTCACGAGAGCGGCTTCTTGCCGCCGCCATCGCCGGGCGTATCGATCGTCTCACGTGTCTCGGCCGCGCCGTACGACTGCTGCGGCGCGCGTACATGCGCCGGTGGAAGGTCGCTGCCGATTGTCATTGCGAAACACCCCTGACATCATCGCCGGAGCGTTCACTCCCTGTCACTTTTCTATCCCTACCCAGCGAAAAGAGGCTCCTTGATTCGTCAAAACGCGGACGCTGTTTCGACTCGACGACGAGCATCAAGGTCCGGCCTATCGATCCTCGCTCGCAGTCCGCAATCCTTCGACGATCTATCGTTATACCGGATCCCGGGGATAGAGAGATAGTGCAATAGTAGAACGGCTGTGGATAGGAGAGGGATAGAGGACGAGGAAAGGACCAAATTCTTTGAATTCGCAATTCTTGCGGCACCGAGCCGCGCGAACTCTCACGGCCGTGTAAAAGCTTTCTTACTCTCCGGACTTGGATCAATTAGACGCCGCTAATGTAAATAATTGCTCGTTAATGTATTTCCCAACCGAGACGTAACCGAGACGTAGCCGAGACTCATTTAGGCTACGCGCAGCTTCCACGACAGCGGCTCACTCGTAATTAAAATGCTCGAGCGAGCGAGTGTAATTGGCGATAGAGCCAATGAGCCGACGTAATGCCATTGCGTCGATAAATAAAAGTGGAACGCGCTCGCGAGTTTCGATCGCCGTGCAAGGAGGGACGAGAGAGTGGGGGATATTGGACCATCGATCCCGTAATGTCGATCGATCTGTTGGCCCGGAAGGAAGCGTCGCGCCCCGGTCGACCAATCAACTCGTGCGATCGTCGTTGAAAACTCCGGCGCGTTCACGGCTTCATACGCCCACGCACTCGAGCGTTAGGCGAATCTAGGAGCGATCGATCATGCGCTAATATTAAGGCTCGCTTGGAAAAAATGCGCGCGTCGTCGCGTCTGCTGATATTATCTGGACGGGCCGCGGAAATTTTATACAGTCGGGATTGTTGAAAAGTGACTCGCCCGACTACTATTGCGTTATTGTTTTGCGCGACGGTGTTTTTACGGCGGTTTGCGAAAAGTGCGTGGACGAGGCCTGCCTACATTTGATTTTTATTGGCGTAGCAAATGCGCGGCTGAAACGTAGGCTGGACAAGTCAGATGCGCCTGTGTCTTCGTGTATTGCGATATACGAATGCTGCGGTGTACAGTCGCTGCATTGCTAACGAAATGAGAGATAAACGATATGTAGCTTTATCGCCGTAGACTATCTGTCTGAATAATTCTTACTGTACTGTTCGCATTCGGATATGAGAATCGATGTTTCCTTATTTCCTACGAAGCATTAGTGGTAGGGGATTAATGAGAATGGTCGTGCGTTATGGATGCGCACTACTTGACGAAGTCTATAACGGAGGCCGAGGAAACATTCGCTTCAACGTTTCGTTATTCAAATGCCTGCTATTCTAATGAAAACCCCGTGGTTAAGATTCACTTACAAGTTGGATTTTAATTCTTACTCGGTATCGGCATTGGTCAAATCCCATTTTGGATCCCCAAATTTACTCTCGATTTCCATTTAGAGGGTTTCCTTCGCTCCCACGTTCCCTTGCTCGTAAGAGGCAGCGGGGGCGAGAGCCATTATTGTTTTTGGCCAGTTGATGTTCATTTCGACGAGCGCTCTTCGGTTCGGAACCACCAGTCCTCACGTCCATATATCTGTAATTACCGTGAAGGGACGCGGAAGCAACGAATGCTTTTAACGATCTAACCCCCGAGATATTGGCCGAACGAGGAGGGACGGAAAAACGAGAAATCAAGGATGTAGGAACCTACATAGTGCTGCCCTGGAACTTGTACGAGACAGGGAGATTTTTTTTTTTGCTTTTTTTTTTTTGCTCCTTTAAATAGAACGTACGCTTAATATAGGCGTGCTTTATTGAACAAAATAGAAATTCACTCGATCATGTGTAATAATAATGGATAACATTATAATTGCTAATTATTCTAATGGAATACTTCCGTGTAATTAATTCCGCTTTCGACGAATGTTATTATTATAAAATGTATTCCACGAACACATGCGCGCGCGCACATGTATGTATGTGTATATATATATATATATATATGTATAAATATGTATATATAGGGAAAAATTATTTATAGAATTCATAATAATAGTGTCGTGTATGTTTAATCGTTCGAGAATTCGATAATTGCCAATTTATTATAATATAAGTAATTTATAATTTATCGACAATAAACCAAATTCATTGTTGGAAAACATTGAAATTACCGTCTAATATAAGGATGTGGGCAAACGAAAAATAGTAATGGCATGTATGTAAAACAGTATTATCAATGCAAAATACCATGTTTCACAGAAATTCTTATGATAATATATCTCGTACTTTGTTTTTTCATTACTAAATATCAATATGCACGAGTTTTTAAGTAGTTGCATAGTTTTCACACGCATGCTCGTGCGAACGAAAAAATTATATCGCAAATCTTGTATTTGCACTCTCCTAGTCTATATAAATTATACGTATAATAGGTTATCGTCAAAATTTGTCTGAATAATTTAAATATGACGGGGACGGCACATGAACCTGCTATATATATATATATATATATATATATATATACATTTCTCATTGTGTCAAATGATTGAAAAGAAGTCGATGTTCAGAAAATACACAACAACCGGCTTTCCGTCCATGTGAGACTTAACGAAAAGAGGCAAAAGAAGAAGTAGATAAAGCTAATGCTACTCAATAGCAGAAAACGGCATAATACACGTGCATTAAAGATCGATAAATATACGAAATATCCATGTTGGTAGATTGTAACTATCTCACACGTTGTACTAGGCACATTAATTAGCTCGATCTTTTTCCCCGTACGTGCCCGGCCACCCTCGTAACCGCCATGGATTGTTGCTCCCCGTCCCTCCTCCCGGCCCGCTCATTATTTGCCGCGGCGTGTTCCTGTCCTTCAGCGTACGGGCGCACGTTTGGTGCGCGAGATCGCGCACACAGGGGGTAGTCCCTGCTAGCAATTACGCATCGCGTGATTTGTGGCCGTAACTCCGCGGTACGCCTCGTAGGAGCGTCATGACGTCGCCGTCGCTTTATATATCAACGATATATAAATATCCGCGCACAGGTGAAGGAGGACACGAAGTTAGACCAGAGCCTCGCCCGCTGCGTTTTCGTACGCTTGAAATTGCGTACGGAATTCTGCTCGGACTGCACTTCCGCTCGTTCTCGGGGGACTCGCGTGCCGACCATTGGCATTCACATCCGAAATGAGCATACCGGGAAAAATGCCTCTTACACGATGCGATATCAGTCGGGTGTATAGCGAGAGGTGTATTGTGATAAGGTTGGGGTAAGGCCGACTGTCGCAAGCTAGTTCATTCGTACTCTACGGAATCGTCAACCTTAACCTTATAAAGCTCATTATCAAATGTCCCTTATTTCTCGATCGATAATTCAGTAGATTACGAAATGATTTCGTTCCGCGAACGAGCAGTACTTAATAGAGTAACGGGCCTTTTAAAGTCGAGGGGGAAAGGCCGGTCGAGATATGCGAACGAAGAAATATGTACTACATCTCTTATCTAATGGCACTGCTAATTGAAGCCAATCCCCTTAATGTGCTTCGATCTTTGTCATTGATCGAGCTTATTAATCGGAGATAGATCGTTGCACGTCGTAGGAACGTTATGCAAGCGATTGGGGCTAATCGGGTAATGTTAGAGCGAGGGCTCGATGAGCCGATTTATTTGGCAAAAACTCCGTCATTGCCACTTTTATTCCCATTATAATTGGAATTATTTATATGGGAGGGGCAGGGCCGTGTCGAGCAAGGCGTTTCGGCATTTTAAGTGACCCGACACAGCTGAATTATTCTCGTGTCTTTGCTTACGTTGCACTCTCTTCTCGATTCATTTTATCGTTCGATTATGCGATTATTATGATGATTCTGAATGATTATTAAGATTTTTATTACCGCGACGTATTTCGTGTTTCTTTAATAACGCGTTGATATTCGAGATTCTAAGGGATCGTGATTTTTCATTGTAAAAAATGAGAATATTGATAACGTAGATGCGTTAAAGCTAGCAAACCACTTTGTTTACTGCAAATGTAATTTGCAACAAACAATTGATAACGTGCATTGATAAGAATTATAAGAGGAATATTATTAAGGAGCAATGAAATTAAAAATTTTTTGTAATTTTGTGTCTGCATCGCATCGATTATACATAAACTTACGACGATTAAACGTACCGCTGGTAAAATTGTCAATATATACTTCAAATTGGAAGGTGTAATAAGACTTCTCAGAGAGTGAAATCGTACGAAGCAGGAAATAATAACTATAGTAAATTGCATTTGAGTATTTAATTATTTGTTCGCTTTAGCTCAAAATACCTTATAATCGCTAATTGCCATTAAATGCCATTAAATAGTCTGCTAAAAGTGAATGATAAATTTGAAAAAAAAAAATATTCCGTTGCCGGAGGAATAAGGACACCATCCTCCCGATCTGTCGTTGGTCGATGCAAACATGTTGCATCGCATGACTCCCGAGTTAATATTTGAGAATAATTAAACGTAAGGATTAAGGAAAATTGTGAAACGTGTATACAACATGATTTTATCGCCAGCTTAAAGCATGAATATCGTAAATATATCTCGCTCTGCACTTATATTAACAACCGATAACCCTTGCATTGTTGACTTTACATAATCGCATCGCCTTTGGTGTAAAGCCGTTAAAGCCGTGTCCTATCATGTCGTGCGAGTGTTAAGAAGTTCTTAGCGGTGCTTGTAGTTGTGCGTTTCAAATCCTCCGGCGCCTGAACGTAACACTCGCAACTATCGCGAATAGCACGCGTCGAGCTCCTATCGCCTAACTTGAGATTTTCGACATTTGCGTCGGGAATTTTTCTCTAACTTCATTTTTCGACATCCTGCGAAAACACATTAGGCGCCCTCGAAATTCCCCTGTGTACGCGAATGGAACTCGTTGGCATGACTACGGCTGTCATGTTTGGCCTATTTCAACACGCAAACGCTACTATCTTTTTTCAGTTTTGTTGCTATTTCTTTCTTTCTTTTTGTCTTTCTTTATTCTTTTTTCTTTCATTATTCCATCAAGGAAATGTTAAATTAATGAGGCGATTCGTATTTATAGCTCGGCCTATGGATGCTCGTAATTTACTTCTTTACATTACTTCGATCGAAGTAGCTAAAAGCTAAGGTATTCGATTTCAAATTTCAACTCGTTTGTCACATTATTTTTGCTCATTGAATTGACAATGTCTTTTTCTTTTTGTTGGCATTTTGTTTTTTCTCTTTTATAGAAATTTATACGGGGAAACCATTGTATTACAATTGTTGCATTGACACGGACGGTCGATGATGCCGTTCGCAGGAATTTCTGATTGAATGGTTATATTATTGACCGCCAAACGACATAATATTATAATAAATAAAGAAAAAAGTAGAAATCTATTATGCATTATTGGCTTTAGAATTGAATGTCGTTAAATAAAGGATGGGCAACGAGTATAGTGAAACGTTATCGATTCTTATTGACACTTCGATAAGTCCGTGCTGAAAGTATAGAGAAAACTACTCAATAAACACCACTCAATGCCAAATGCAAAATAGTTTTACAAAATCATTGCGTCATTAATTTATTTATTTACTTGTAGTGCTGGAACGGTGACTCGAGCCACATAAATCACTATTAAGATAAATAATATCAGTTGGACGGTAATTAACGACTTGCTCGAATCACTCAATTTAAATCCCCCCGACGACTATCAGAATAACACTTCACCTCTAAGCGAATGGCGTACATCCATAATGTACTAATTACTTATGAATTAATTATCTTGTGATTATTTAAAGACATGTTTATTAACTGACGGACAAATGCGCTTCGGCCGAATAAATTTCTCCTCCGAGTAATGGGCACAGGTAAGTGGACTTGATTGTTCACTCCTCCGTGGTACAGCAGTGCATAAATTAAAAAGATCGAGTGCACGGGCGTACGTACGCAACGGCAAAGTCGCGCCGTTAATTATTCCGCCGAGGCCCCGAGCTCGATTATTTCGTAGAACCAAGGGCTTTCGCGTATCTCTTTGAAGCAAGACGTCCGGCGAGAGATCGGTACGATATTAAAACGGTCCAGCCGTATCCGATAACGGTAAACCAACGCCACGTGATAGCGCCGCACACAAAACACTAGCATGTTTATGGTATTGAACCTAATAATTATGAAGCTCAGTATCCGTAGAGGAAACCGTAGAGTAATTATGTTGGTTGCGGTAAGCTTCGCGGTAAAGTAGGCGATGCACGTGCTCCTGCTTTCCATGGAACGAATTACTGGCTGTTTAGGCTACTCGTAAAGCGCCGGCCATCTTACTATATTCAAAAAAACTCCAATCCAAGGCTGCCCGATAATAATAATTCCGACGAAAATCAATAAAAGATTTTGCACGCCTCGAGGAGATATTGCAATAACAAATCAAAAACCATGCCGTGCGCTCACGTATCAAGTCGTAAGAACTGGTTCCCGTATCTTCGTAACGCCGCGCAGCCTCCCGACATAACGACCCCCACGACCGTCTAATAAACACACGACCGTACTTCTTTGTTCTTTATATATATATATATATATATATATATATATATATTTATTTTGTTTGTAAGTGTTTTATTTTTTGTTTGTTTTTTTTTGTTTTTTGTTTTATTTTGTTTTTTTTTTATTTGTTTTTTTTTTTTATAAATCGACGATGATTATTGAATTTCCGGCCGCTTTACGAGTGCGCTCCAAGTGGGGAGGAACAACCCAAGGGCGATTACAACCGATACCCCCGATGCCAACAATCGCGCATCTAATCGCGACGAGTCCCTGCGCGGGACGTTTCCGGAGCGCTTCCATCTTAACGTCAGCGAGCGGTAATCGCGGCCCTGAGGTCGCTATCAAAATACCCGCCCCGAGTCCGGAGAAACGTCCGCAAAGCGAATAAAAGGCGATCCGAGGCAGATTCTCTCGCGAGCGGCTGTCGGACTTACACGCGCGTACACGTAAATAAAGGGGTTTTGCGCGCAGCACCCTGTGCCCGATGAGTGCTGATAGCGAAAAAAGAGATGCAGGCGAACCGTGCACGGGCACGCGAAAGCATCGCACACTAACGTGTCCCCGTGTCCTTAAGATATTTCGCGCGTGTCTGTGTATGGTGTTACTCCGGGGACACCTAATTATACGATTGTCGTTTGTACTTTCAAGCCGGAGATATGGGCTTCCCTCTCCGTCACGCCGATCGCCGTCTCCCTCTGCCGCTCTCCCCTTGCTCCGATTCTGCCGTGTATCCCTCGATAAACGCAGGGACACTTTTCCCCCTATTGCCCCGCACCTCGCCCCGCAGTCATGCCTCGCTCGCTCTCTCACTCTCACACACACACACACTCTCTCACACTCTCTCTCTCTATCTCTCTCTCTCACACTCTCTCTCTCTCCGATCTCTCTCGCTCACACTCTCTCTCTCTCTCGATCTCTCTCGATCTCTCTCTCTCTCTCTCTCTCTCTCTCTCTCACGCACACTCTCTCTCTGTGGCAGCGTGAACTCTTTCCGTGGGCGCGCGGAGCCTCGGAGGAGCGTAAGATTGTCGCGCGATTAGTGCCGGAGCCCGATGTCACGCCGAAGATGCATTGCCCTCGCGCACGAGCGGCCGTTATGCGCGGCCCGTGTGCGTACGTGTTGTGCCGGGTACACGTGTGGCCCGCGCTCGTATGAGAGCCTTGGCTAACGCAGTAAGTGCATAATCGCCAATCGCATCTGCCTGCTTGCACTTTGCATCGGGACGCACGCGCGCGAGCCAGTACCTCCGTCTCGCTCGTCCCTCGGCACCAACCTCGTGCACGTGGTGCAAAGGCCGAGAGGGAGAGTGCGAGGCCCTTGGCTACTCGCCGAGAGTACGGTCGGTTGGTGGGCACGGCGGCAAGGGGGATTGGTGGAGAGGGCAGGAGAACAGAGTGAGAGAGAGAGGGAGAGAGAGAGGAGGCCAGCCACGAGCCTAGAATCTCCTGCTTAAGGAGACGCGAATTCGAGTGCGAGGGTCCAGCTCCACTTGGCCTCGCTCCTATGTACGTCCGGCATTTTTAGTTCATAGTTTTTATCCTTTTTGATTAATGCCGTTTGCAAGTACCGCGGAGAATTTCTTTTTTACGCGATCGCTTTCGCGATATATTTCGCTTCTTTTTTTTCCTCCCTTATTTTCTTTTGCTTTGTTTTTTATATTTATTTTTTCATTGCTGTTTTTTTTTTCTAATTCTTTTAATTTGCTTCTTTTATCTTGTTTTTTAATTTTTCATACTTTAGCCCTGTTACTTGGGCCAATTTAAGGAGTTGGGCGGCCTCGTTTCGTCGTACCAGAGAAGGACGAAAGCTTTGATCGTTTGTTTTATCAATGGCTATTATACCGATAGATTAAGGCGTGTCAGATTATTTTTGCTTATAAAATATGCTTGCTCGAGGGTTTCTATATGGAAAAGAGGTCGTAACTTCATCATTATGCTACCAGCAAAATTTTTTGTATTATAGTTGCGTAAGTCTTAAGAGGTTTAAGAAAAATATATCGGTTGAGAAGCGAACGTACGGTCTTTGTTTACGCAGCTTTCCAAATTCACGCAATGTCATGCACTTTTGTAAGTACGATTACAATCATCTTATACGGCATGAAAAGTGAAATAATTCTTTCGAGGAAAAATAATGAAAGTATATGGCAAAATGCACAGTTCTTTGTAAAATGTGATCAATTTTATATTTAATAGATATTGTGTTCGTTTTTTTTTTTGTTTTTTTTTTTTTTTTTTTTTTTTTTTTGTCTTTTTTGTCACATAAGGATAATTTGTCACGATAAGGAATGCTGAAAAAATTACATTATACGACGATGATTTTTTGTCTACTGTGTCAGATCTTTGTACGTAAGCAGCAGCGATTGCATTTTTTCGACAAAATCGAACGAATTGACTTTTACGTTAAGGGTAAGGAGTTCCTCGTAATAAGAGGATGAAAAGAGCGTAATATTTGCATGCGTCAAACCGGCAATGTTTATTTATCAAGAGGTCGATCGAACGATAAGCTCAACAAGTTATAATATATTTTTGCGACGTGTCGAGGAGGCTCGCTCATAGTCCCTAACCATGAAGAATTGAAAACCAAAGACTTCGCAAAGACTTCGCGACTCATTATAAATACGGAGCGAGTCGCATAAACAATAACTTTCTCACGACTGCATCTGCAAACTTTTTTATAAGCGCGGCTCAGCGCAATGACAATGCGGGGCCGGGGAAGCCGAGCGGCGAAAAGTCGGATTTCAGCGGCGCACATACGAGAGCGAAACAAATCCCCGGCCCAACAAGAATATAAAAAATCCGCGACGATGCTGTCGTCTCCCTCAAAGAGGCTCCGGATAAAATCAGGACTCCCCACCCACCCCCATCTCTCTAACTCGCATACTTCGGAGGCTCAGCAGATGAGTAGGACTAGGAGGAGAGGCGGGCTACCTCTGCGGCAAGAAAACTTCCCACCCTCGTATTTAGGGGGAAGCCGGGCGGGCCTCTATTTACGGTCGCTAAGCGCATGCATGGGCACCCATACACACGTCGCGAGCATATGTAATCGACGGGGACGTTTGTATGGCAACGCGATGGCAGGTACGTCGTGAGCGCACAAAAGGACGTGCCCCCGTCCGGGACTCAAACCCGCGAGAGAAAGAGGTCCAAGGCGGACACGTCCACCCTGGGAACGGAAAAATTGCCTAAGTCGCGGAGGAACGCGGGGGTCTACCTGTTGTGCACGGAGGCGCATTTAGCGTTCCTGAGGAGAGGCTTCCGCGGTATGCGGGAGAGCGCTCGCCGTGCGACCGGACTCGATCCCAACCTTGTTGTATGTCTGTGTGTGTGTTTGTCTCTCTCTCTCTCTCTCTCTCTCTCTCTCTCTCTCTCTCTAACTCTCTGTCTTTTCCTTTCTGTGCTGATTTTGCGTCGGCGAGCCTCTTTGCCCGAGTGCTGCGAAAGAAAAAGGGAGAAGAGAAGAATGTAGCCGGGCTCGATAGCAAGCGAGAAAGAGTTAGCGAACGAGCGAGCGATTGTAAAAGAGAGAGAGAGAGAGAGAGAGAGAGAGGGATATATATATATATATATATATATATATATATATGTATATATAGCGAATGAGTGGGAAGGAGAGAGGGAGGGAAGAGGCTGGCTATTCCGATAATACTCGGAGTGCTCGTGCTCATTCCTCGGTCGACCCCGATCTTCTCTTCCCTGTCGAAGCGAGTCCGCGGCCGACGTCCCGAGGAGGCTCCTGGCTTCTAAAGACTCTTTAACATCCGGGGATAAAATATCCGAATTTTGCTAAATTTAGCCGTGAACGCGCGGGATCCAAACGGTCCTCGCTTCTTTACGAATCGGCCAAAGTACTCGGCGAATTGTTTCGTATCACTTCGTAGAAGTTATTATGTGAACAGCTCTTGAGAAAGCTGCATCCGCCGCCGCGCTTGGAAATAAACTCAATTGAACGAGTAATTGTAATGGCGATAGTATCTTTTTAACGCGACATTTACGGGGACGAGATATGCCGCGATGGATTGCCATTTGGAAAAATATGTTTACATGTTCAGCCACAGCTGGCACGTAAGTGCCTTACGAAGAATAACGAAGAATCGACGCATACTGCGCGTGGAATCTTAATGCCCTTGAAAATTGCCAATTGATCGAAGCGGTGCAATGGCTAGTAATCATTTCATTAGGCCACTTAGGGGATTCCATGGAAAGCGTCGAAAAAATGCTGGGACTGATCTACAAAACCATTAGACTAATTACCCCCTGGACGACGGGATTTTGCGAACGCGCGACAATGATGCATTCGCGCGTATAAAAAGCCAAGACGGGTCGGCTCGAACTGAGAAAGACGGCGAGAGAGAGAGAGAGAGAGAGAGAGAGAGAGAGAGAGAAATCGGGAGTATCATCAGGCAAAGTACGAGAGAATGGGTGAGAGAGCGATTGCGGTATGGAACAGGTGATGGAGGAGGAGGAGGAGGAGGAGGAGGAGGAGACGGGGAGGGAAACGGTCACGTATACAGATGACAAGGCGCAAATTCAAGCGAGTCCAAGGCCCAAACACGCTCCTCGTAATCCTCAGGGCGGCCAGGAGTAGAGGAGCGCGACAACCGGCCGATGATTCACCGCGGCTCATTACTCAAGCAGCTTTTTACTTTAATCACATTAATGAAGCATTTAATCTCACCGCGTGTTTTACAAGCCGTCGGTGTGTGGCCTATCCGACTTCACCCCGTTGACGACGACAACGACGACGACGACGACTCATCCGCTTCTATCTCTCTCCTTCTCTTTCAACTCCTGCTCATTTTTAACTTTTTCTTTTTTCTTTCTTTTTTTTCATTTATCCTTTCACCCCTGCAACTGCAGCATTAATGATAGAGCGAGGCAGGGAGGGCGATTAGGGAAAGGGAGAATGACCAATGTCCACAGGGACTCGGTGAAACTCGTTTACACCTGTGCGAAAGCGCTTAGCTTTCAACCGTGCATCCATCATTGGGCCTTATCGAATCCTCAAAATACGCCATTGGGATATTACAGTGAAATTTTCGGCATCCTGCCTATCGCTGTTACGACATTCCCTCAGAAAAGTAAGAGCGGCGATTCCGAATAATGGAATGGACGCGTGAGACATGGGGAACCGCGGGAAACTGGGCTTCGTATCGTCTCGCTTTGTCCTCATTTGTAAAATGACCAGACCGGTGTGACTACACTCTAAAGTTAAGCTCAAGCTTTCTTGCTCTATATCATTTCTATCTTGACATTATTCCTTTCATTATTTTCTCCTAACTTCGTAGCATATCAAGTGCCTGCCGATCGGCCAAATCATGACTCTCCTGTCAATAACAGCAACGACGTACTATCAATGACCAAATGGCGGCACAAGACTCACCTTTACTGTATTTCCTACCAATTGCCGATTCTCGAATAACGTCTTGGGAGAAAGAGGCGCGAATGCTGAAATACCGATATCTATGAACCTTCTCATGTGCGCGCGTGCGAGCCTCGTGCGAGAGACGGATAACCGTCGAGGCTCTCGGCCTGCTCACACGATGGAATAATTCCCAATAAACTAGCAAAAGGCGAAAGGAGCGGCTGCCTCTCCTCTGCTTCTTCTCCTCCTCACCTCCTCACCCACCCTCCCCTCCCTTCAACCTCGCCGCAAAAATCTCAAATCTCTGCGACCCTACACAAGAGACATCTAAATGCGAGACAATGGGAGAAATCGTTGCGGGAGATCGAGGAGCCGTCATACTACCATTTCCGCTGAAGCAGCGCGAGTACACGCGGATTGCATCACCTACACTCCTTGCAACTCACTAGTCGTCGACACTTTCACACCGTCGGAGCGATTCCGTACCGGGAGCCCGAACTACTCCCGTTTCCAAACTGTCGCAATATGGTTGACGGCTCGCAATATGCTTACATCGCTGCCAGTTGGCTCGTCGAGTGATGCGTTATCGCGCGCAAGGAGTACCCTGGAGCTCCCTCCGCGTCGCTTACCTGAAACAATAAATTACATGCCGTTACACAAACACAGCCACAGTAACACTGTTGGATATGAGCGCGCGCGTGGGTGCACTGATTTATAGCTCTGCGGTAGCAATGTCCATATGCATAAATGCGAGCCCGCGTTTTATATATTAAGGCGCGTGGGACGTCATCACCCCGTGAACGACGGGAATTTTCCAGACCCCGGCAAATGCCGTTCCATTGTGCGACCGCCAGTTAAAGGATTTCGGAGACCGATCCCGATATCCTACGAAACGAGTGCGACTGCATTCTTTCATTGATCATTGCAAGTCGGCGCTTCCCGATACCACACTCGCTTCTCCCCCAATACTTTTCTTCCACACTTGCAAGCACCACATATTAATCTATTGATCATATACGTAAAGGATATGGGCATGGTTATGAGATATCGGAAGCAACAAAGCTACTTTATAGACGAATGGTGAAAATGTATGGCAATACGTTTGGGGATAACGCCGTTAAGTTAATAATATTTTCGGACAATATCGTTAATGAGTTTAACGAGCTTTTAACAGCTCTACGTATATTGGCGCCAAGAGGCATTCTACACAAATCGGCTGATATTACGTGAAAAGGAGCAGAACAGTCTCTTCTGCACAGCCACTTAAGCAATTATTAACAAAATTGCACTAACTTCTGGGCTGTGTATTTGACTGACTCGATCAAAAAACATTGACGGGCATAAAGCTCGTACGAAAAGACAGGCGTGCAACATTGTTCCGGCCACGGACAAATTTGCAATCAATACGCGGTTTGATCATTATTGGCCCGGCAAATTCTACCAATTAATGGCAAAATAACGCAAATCGAGGGATATGCACACAAGTACTAAAACTTATGGACCCGCAAGCCTCGCCATTTATCCCGCCACAAACTAGCCACAGAGACTCTTTAGAGATGAATTATTATATCGGTAATAGCAGCAGCCGCGCAACCGACGTCTCAGTTTCTTCCCTCGTGGGTAATCGTAGGGCGCGAAGAAGTGATTTTACGGAAAGGGGCGCGAATCCACAGTCACCAAAGCGAAAGATGCCGATCGTGCATGCGAACGGTGAAAGGAGGCTCGAGCAAAATTCAGAATTGCTTCTCCCCTTAGTATCCCTTCTTAGTATCCCCCACCCATCCATCCGCCAACCATTCCGAAGGTCTAAGCTCAACCAAACAGACCATCACCTTTGGCATAAGATTACGATCGATATGACTGCTCGAAGGGACGCCGTCAGCGGCCTTGGTTTGCAGTAGCCCGCTATGCGAGCGATTTAGGAAGGGCCTAGTAGGGCCAATCACCCGCGCGACAATCCACAGTTAAACTCGCGGTTTCGTCACAGGGGTTGGGCGCGCCTCCTCCGCACGTCCTCTGGGCACTCGTTCCATCAGCCTCGCCGTACACTCGTCACCAGGGATCGGAAGCCCGCGTGGCCACCGTGACCGCGGCATTCGGCACTCGGGCCCGTCGGCTCATAACCCGGTTCGTTGTCACTCGCGCGCGGCGGCCGTCAAGGGCGAGGGTTTGTGCGCTCGGCAACGTAAACCTTCGCGGCCGCGAGCCGGCGCATAAATATAATCGCCGAGACCAGTGGGACCTCGTGATAGCCGCGCGACCGCCCGGGTAGGGGTCGACCGGCGGAGGGGATCCCGGCGCTCGAGGGCAGGCTCCTAACGTCCTGGCGTGGGGCTGTGCGCCGTGGAATGATCGATGGGATTCTGCGCCGACGCGCCCGCCACAAAGGCCCTCCCCACCCACGGGCCACTGATAGCTTCGCGTGGCACGGGGTGAGGTACAGGGTCAGGGCGTACGCGTTTCGTACTGACGGCGAGGCGACGGAGAGGGGCGGGGGCTGGTGGGTAGGGGGGGAGGGGGGGGGGGGGGGGGGGGGGGGGGGGGGGGGGGGGGGGGTAGCGGCGACGGCGGCGACGGCGGCGTTAGCGGCGTTGGCGGCGTTGGCGGCGTTGGCGGCGTTGGCGGCGTTGGCGGCGGCAACGAGCACGTGGTGTCTCTGGCCGCTTCGACGAAATCCCGGTAGATGGGGCGCGGCACGCTCGCAGCACCCGAGCGCCATCGGCCGTAGGATCGGCCAAGTTTCGAGCGGATCGAGGACGACGCGGCGGGAAACGAAGGCGCGTGACACGAATGTGGCGGCGGGACGAGGGAAATGTCGCCCGTTACGCTTTTTGTCGTCCAAGGATGCAGCATTGTCGTTGACAATGCTCATCTTTACGGATCATCTCGTCTATATTTAGGATGTGGGTACTAATGCCTTACGATGCCTTACGACGGCCAAAAAAATTCGCCACTTTAAACAAATTAAATAATGCATAATCCTCTGGCGATTGAGGTTGCACGAGCAATTACGTAAGCGGCTATTGTGCAATGGATGTGAAGTTATTTACAGACTGAATAGCACCGGTCGATTCGAAATTAAATATCATGAGATTTATTGGCATAACTAAGAGAAGAGAAATTACAGAGCAACGCACAACGCAATGATAATTTCGATAAATCTGTATTACAATTAAAGAGACCTATAGATTTTCCTTCGATAAATCAACTGCAACCGAATCCAGTGGGTAAGTGGATGATCGATAGTGTTTTGTATTTAATTTTTCTCTTCGTTTTTCACTATCGACTCTTTGCTCGAACAATCGCTAAATCGAACGATTATTTAGAAGTGATAATCACTTGTGCGCTTAGTGAGAGGAAGAAACAATGAGCGTAATAATAAAACCAATTAGGAGATTATCGACATTTCACAATACATTATTGATCGATGCAGGTTATTCGCTTATTATAAGTTTAAATTCCATTGATTTGGATGTGGCGCGATTATATATATATACATATATTTTTTTTTTTTTTTTTTTTTTTTTTTTATTTGTTAAATACAACAAAACCAGACGCCGGGCTTTCGTTACTCTTCATCATAGCTCTTGGGCTTGGCAAGATTTACGAAAGACCAACGATAACGAGTGACAATACATGTGTGATAAAGAGCTAGAGGAGCATTTGTAAATGTGCTTGTCAGTCTTGCCAATACTTTTCAATTCCGATGCTTTTTTGGAATTTCGTGTTTAAACGACCGTCTACGTGGGAGGTTGCTCATGGTCACTCGAGCATGGACAGTCGAGAGGTCGACCAAGCAAATTAATCAGCAGAAGCACACGAATCGCTCAAAGAATCAAATGCTCAGCTGCCTCAGTCGCATCTAAAGGCTTTCGACGAAAAACTCAGCCTGAACGTCGAGTGTCGAATGCATTTGTATCCAAGGACAAATTTCTATCGAGATAGCCCACTCCACTCGCATCGAGTAGGCGTGCATCGTAATTCCGGCGACGCACTATTGCTTTCATCCGGGGCTGCGTGTATCATGCGCGACAGGAATACAATCGACGATAAAATCGATCGCGGGAGAGTACGCGCGCAGCCAATGCGTGTTTGCGCGGAGGCGCCACTAATAAGATACGCGAGGATGCCGCGTTGACAGGCAGCTCACGATCGGGACGAGTTTTGCGCGTGCGAGATTTCGCTTTCGCCGTGTCGCGCGCGCTCGCGCCCATAAACTAAGTACGTGCGCGGCATGCGCGAGGGAAGTCGGCGAGAACTCGGCGTTGCTTTATGGTCCTCGTTAGACCACCCGCGAAAATTATCGCGCTGCGAAGGTCGGGACAGCCAGCGGAATGGCAATAATATTATGATAAAAAGTGTTTGCCCGGTTGAGTAGCTACGGTCGAAGTCCTGCCGATACGCCCTTTCAAGATCAAGTTTACGTTTTCTATGTGTCCTCGCCTCGGACGCGTAATGTTCGTTCGTGTCACTTGGTTGGCATCCTATTCCGCGTGCACTCAGCATCTTCAATTTGATATATTCATATAGCTTTTCCCCGGCATGGATCGGCAATTGATCGTGTCATTGGCTATTTGCACCTACGACAATCTTTACTCACTGTTGTCGTAGTCGATAAATGCAATAGTCGTAGGCAACTAGGAAAAGTCCAGGTATGGCAATGGGAAATTAACGCTCGTAACGCCGAGACATGTTACCCTTAACCATTACAAAGTTAATTAATTCGATATAAAAGCTAAACGATACTCGCCATTCATAATTTTTATTCTCAGAACTTTCAAACTTGAATTTAGTGTAGCTACTGACGTGACAATGAAAGAGAGAAAAACAATGCGTAAATAATATTATTTATGATAATTAAAATTAAAAATATTTTATACGTATAATATGTATTTATTTTTTTCTTTTTTTTTTTATTTTATTTCATTTATGATATAAAGCAGAGAGTTCTGTGCGAAATATGAGAATCGAGCAGGTGAACTACTTGTTCAGTTTGACTCAGTCGATACTATAAATCTACTATACTGACATCCGGTAATAACTCTCAGCTTGCAAGAATATTTCGACAAAATAAAATATTACCTTCCGAACAATTTTCTTTTTGCCATCTTCAAAATACTTTTATCCCTATATTTTTGTTTATTTATTTTGTTTTTTGTGAATTCTACAATAAATTCTGCATAATTACCGTTACAACGAATTTCTCGTCTCCCCCCCCCCCCACTTCTCTCGCTCACCCACTCAGTTTTCATTTTGTTTAATACACAGTATGTAGCCAAGTGCATTAATAATAATAATTATCGAGGTGACGGGTCAAATGTATTATCGTATCATGGAATTAATAATGCATAAAGGAAAAAGCTATTCGAATCATTGACATTTTGGACAATGCGAATTTTTAAAAATACCCCCCGTGTTAAGGGTACGAGGCATTGAAACGTTGAAAAACATCCCATAAAACAATCCAACGTCGTCATATTTTTGTTTCTATCGACAGTCGAACATAGAAAAATTCTTCATTTAATATCTAGGGAATTTTCTACTTGAATTCACTTCATGATGAGCATGCGAATCTGCTTTTCCGGAGGCTTCGGATTTTTATATGAAATCTCGCCATCCCATTATCCGCAAAGAATCTGGCTCTTTCATCCGACCTTCCGAGAGTCGAGGCACAAATAAATGTTGGTAAGGCTCTCACGAGGGCCGGACGATACGTAAAAATGACCAATAGTTAATCGGTCGGGGAACGTGAGACTATAGATGGCTACTAATTAACTGGCTAACGATCACCACCAGCTCCATAACCTCGACTCCCGTCTTCGTCGGCATCCCCAACGCCTTATTCGAATCCATTTCCGAGTAAGCGACGCAGGACCTACCTAATCCTCTCGGGAAAATATGTACATTCCAATCGCAAAACTCCTACACGCTCCATATATAATTGGTCCCAGTTCGCAAACCAATCAGCCCGCGTCATCCCTCGCTTAATGCTTGGTGCCCCCGCTACTTCATAATCCCGGTAAAAGTAGCGCGAGGCACGGCGAAGCAATTGATCAATATTGCGCGAACGCACGAATCCCACCTCAACCAGGGGTTACGTCCGTCTACCTCGCTCTAACTTCGATAACACCGAAATGCGCAAGATAACACGACTTTTTCCACGAATGACTGTGAGAACAAGTATACGAGAGAGAGAGAGAGAGAGAGAGAGAGAGAGAGAGAGACGGAGAGAATCGAGTGTGTTAGGGGATCGAGCTGAGGATAAAGGAAGGCACAACGCACCCTCATAACAAGTTTCTTACTCATCTTTTTCGTTCAATAACTCTGGGGGAGGAGCCGAGAGGGTCTGACTCAAACTACCAATGAACGAAATAGTGTGTGTGCGTGTGCGTGTGTGTGTGCGCGCGCGTGTGTGTGTGAGATAGAAAGAGAGTGAGAGAGACAGCGAGTGCCGTGCATTGGGCTCTAGAGCAGCTCGGTACGTGGTTGGAGCGGGTGAGGTAAGGGTAAAGGGGGTTGGTTGGTCGTAGAGGCAGTGACGCCATCTATCTTCCGCTGCCTTGGCTCGGCGTAACATAAGGCAAGATAAATTGCGGGATCTCCCGGGTTCTTGAACCTTTCTGGCAAATTGCATAAGAATATCCACCCCCTCTTTTTGCCTATACACACTGTCTCTCTCTCTCTCTCTCTCTCTCTCTCTCTCTCTCTCTCTCTCTCTCTCTCTCTCTCTCTCTCTCTCATTTCCTCTCACACCACCACGCCATCGCTCCTCACTCTTTCTCTACTCTTTTTTCTTTCCTACGCTCTATACTTCTCTCGCGCTCTCTCTCTCTCTCTCTTTATCTCGCACTCGCTCTCTTTTGCTTTGGTCTTTTCTTGCCTTTCAAGTACCGTCCATCCTTTTCTGTCTCGTAACCTCATGGCTCCAATGGAATTGGAATTAACTCGAATAAATCACCCCCTGTGGCTCTTTCTCTTTCCTTCTTTGCCGCTATATGCTTCTCTCTTAGCTTGTGCACAAGGGCGAATAATCTCGCTCTCTTATTCCAATACTTACGTATTCCGTCTCTTTCTCTGTCTGTCTGTCTGTATGTCTCTCTCTCTCTCTCTCTCTCTCTCTCTCTCTCTCTTTCTTGTACGCGAAGTCACTCAACACAGAACTGAAATTTCTTCCGTTACAATAATAGCGTGTGTCCCTCGGGATTAGCTTGGAATGAACGAAAAAGAGGAAGGGTAGAGAGGAGTAATCTAAAGGAACTCTCATATTAATGACTACCATGAAAAAAATACGATATTCAAATTTATTGACCAAAGTAGCCGCAGCCTCTGACATCTTTCAACCATTCCATGCTGTGCACTTATACTTTTCACATAATCGTTGCATGAAATATTCAAGCCACAGTTAACGTAAAGGACACTGTTAAATAAGCGGATGGTTTTACAAAAGTTTGTAAATGCTTTGAAAGATAGATTATTTTACATGCACAAATAGTGCCGCCTATCTTTACTATTTTCAAAGAATCTGGAATTATGAACTTTCCGCATTACAACGTTTACTTGACATTTTTGCGTATATAATTTTCTTGAAACGATCATTTATGATTAAATACGTAAACCAATAAGTATCGATAAAAAATACTATATTTATTTCAGGATTTCGTTATTTCTTTCAATTTTCCTTATTTTATTACAAATTGATAATAATCCACGTATATCCATACTTATATTGTTAACAAACAACTTATGCTTATGGTTATCAAAGTCACGTGAAAATGTTACGTTTATTAAAAATGTAAAGATCTATAAAAATATATTTTTCTCTTATAATTTTCAGTTGTAATGGTAAGTGAATGGTAAGAAAACTGAACATGATTGACAAACAACGTGTGATGAGATGTTCCCATATCACATTGTAAATTCCATTGTAACTTTCATTTAATTTAGATAATAACTATACGATGTCAATGATGTTCAATAATTTAATGAATTTATTACCCAGTGATTGGAATAATGAAAATGTTTGCGTAAAATAATATTTTATAGGAAATCGGTCCATAGAAATTCTTTAATGCGTATCTAATTATCTTCATGAATGTTTGCGTCTTTAAATATCTATTCAGCCAATAGCTTTGTAATTAGAAAAAGAAACCCAATATAAATGTTCACGTAATAGTTATAATAATAATAATAATAATAATAATAATAATCGATGTCTCGATTAAATGACATTATTAACAAAATGTTAAGTACTCGTGAAATATTTTTTTCACTCTAATTAATATTACTCAGAGTGAAATAATACATGCTCTAACCTCAATTTATAAAAGAACTGTTCGAGCGTCCATAAGCGAATGCTTTACGATCTTTTCCAAACATTATTTTGAATTATCGTTATATATTAAATTGCATTCGATTTTCACCATTGCTTTATGCCGTAAATCTGTGATTATTTATAACGACGTTCATGTTAGTTCATGAATAATGCTTCAGCGCATAAGATACTATCAATTTTGATAATAATATTTTCTTACTTAAAGCTCTTAATAAAGATTCGTGCGAAATTATCTTGAACTATTATTACAATAGATGTATTAATTGGCTGAATTTTTTTTAACGACTTTCGACAATAGTGACGTCGTGTATTGTCGACAATGTACCGAATCAAAATAATTAAATCGATAACTAAACACTACGATAACGAGCGATTTAAACTCAAATTTTCTTAATCGTCACAGTCATAACAGGAGACGCAGATTAAAAAACTTTTAACTTCAACAAGGTATTACGCACAGATATATTTAAGATCGAGGCTGAAAGTGGATTTTAAAGTGGTGGATGATAGTGGTGGGCGAAGCAAGAACTTTATAACGTTGGCAGCATTTCCTCCCGAGGAGCGATCATCTGGCAAATGCGCGCGCATACATAATCCAGTTACTTTGTTTGGGAGCTCAAGTGGCTTATTAATTATTCTCGCATAATACGAAGATTGATTGAATCGAAGACAATCGTACAAGACAAGACTACGGCGTCATATTATTTATACGATATTCCAACTAAAGAATGATCAAACTCGATAAACACCTTGTCATTACCAAATTAAGTACCCATATCCATGGCCAGACTTACGGAATAAATTATAAAGGTCGAAAATGCTCTACAAATCCCTTGAAATGCCTCTAATCAAGCCACCTCCAAGCAATTGATGGTCCATCACCCCATCATCCCCCTTAACGATAATAATAGCAACTCCAGTTGTTCGGAACACGGGACATTCAATACGAAAAGTGCATGGTTACGCGGCCATTCGTGAGCCTTACCGAAGAAGAGGCTCGAAGTCAAATGAGATCCGTTTTTTCCGGCCCGTGCATTTCCCAAATCCTCGTGGACGCGGAAAAACTTTGCCGGCATACGACTCGTCTGACAATCGTCATAGTCAGGTGGTTTAGAGGAGAGGGTGGGCCGGGAGTAAAGTAGCCCCGAGGCATCGTCCTCGTCGCACGCGTACCTCACCCAAAAGAAATAATAGGAAGGGGGGGTGAGGATGGAGTGTGCGCGCACTAGCGCGGCCCATTGATCGGAAGGAGCGTCTGCCTACCACACCCCCACCATCGCATCCCAGCACCTCGAGGTCGAGTGGCCGTTGCGCACGAATTACGAGTACCTCTGTGAAATTATCGTTCAGCGTTTATCGCTCTTGTTTCTTCGTGGGTAGCGCTGCTCCGCAGAATGCCCAAGGAGTGCAGCGTGCCGGGGACCGATTGGTAGGGAGACCTACTTTCCTTAAAGACAGTCCAACAAATTGCTGAGGAGTAATATCTTTTATTGGGCTCTAATTATACCAACGATGTAATTAGCGTTGGGGCTGATTGAGATGGCGCGCTAATGAAAGCGTGGCTAACGCGGAGTAATGACTGACAATTGAAATTACGTTCCGAGCAGCCGTTTAATGTTGCGAGTCTTGTATCGTCAAGGGTCTCTGTGATTCCCAAGGCTTCTCCATATGAGCTTCGAGCTTTACGGATTACCGTCTCTTTCTAGGTTGTGCTTTACGAAGTTTCGCAGCAGTGCATTAATTTCTATCACTGATGTTTTTATTTGTCAAATATTAGGCTTTAAAATCACTTTTATCGCAACTGCAGAGCACTTTCAAGCTTATTGGCAAATCTCATGAAAAATATCGTCCGATTCATCGCGCGAACGGAACTGCCATTATTTCCATGTTTGAAGCTTTTAAGTTTGCAAAGTTAGTTTAAACATAAAAATAGGGATTATTTATAGTAATTTTTACAATTCTTCTGTTTTATACAGAATAATAATAATAATAATAATAATAATAATAATAATAATAATGATAATAATGATAATAATGATAATAATGATAATAATGATAATAATGATAATAATGATAATAATGATAATAATTAATAATGGATAATAATGATAATAATGATAATAATGATAATAATGATAATAATGATAATAATGATAATAATGATAATAATGATAATAATAATAGACCGAATTCCAAAGTATCGCCAATACTATTGATGGATCAACCAATGATTTTTGAACGTTAAATAACAAATAGCTTTGTTCATAAATACGATATCGCATTTCTGTAGAATAAATACAAATACGCAAAATTGCTAACTATTTGCAACGTCAGAGTAGAACAAATGCATTTGGGAAAAGAGCTGTTTGAAATTGTTATTTTTCAATAATTTATAATCGTGTTTACAAGCTCGTACAATTAGAGTAAGATTTAAAATTATATTTGGATCTGAAAAATACGTAATATACATGCAAATACATTATCACGTAAACGATGAAGCAGTCAATTATATGGAAATAATTAAGTAATCATCTCGATTTATAATGATGAAAATGACATTCCATTTAATTATAACACGTAAGATAATACTAATTGTGCCAAACAAATTTATTCCTCGAATCCAAATGCATTGATTATGTATGCTCAATATAATAATAATGAGAATATCAAACGCGTATGGCTTGGTTAAGACACGACAAATAAATAACTCAGAAAAAGTATGAAATGGAAGAAAAAAAGTCCAAAGAAAATTGCAATGTTTTAAGAATATATGAGAAAAAGGTAGGGAGAGAGAGAGAGAGAGAGAGAGAGAGAGAGAGAGAATGGAGCGATAATGTTGTTAATTTCATCTTATGCAACGCACGTAAATCCGATAATGAAATGAACTCCGAAGTTCCTCTCCGTCCAACGGAGGAAGTGCGCGCAGTCGATGCCTACGTGTGCACTATTGCGTGAGGTCAGTGATTCCGGCGCCGCCTCCAGCGAGCTTTACGATTTGTTTACCCTGGAGTGGGTTATGTGGAACCTGGTTACACAGTGTCGGTAGTAGAGGTATGCGACCGACAACCATGTGATCGTCGGCTATAAACGCGCCTGTTATGCGCTCGTAAAGCTCACCCCTGCTACTCCTCCTTGCACTCACGTTCACTCTCTCTCTCTCTCTCTCTCTCTCTCTCTCTCTCTCTACCTATCGCTCTTCTCCTCACGATCTCTCTTGCTCTTTCCATTTCTTCGTCCCGGACGCACGCGCGCTTGTCTCGTAAAATCGCTTGTTTTACGGTCGCTGTCTATCGTTGCCGGTACCGCCGCCGAATCACCGTGTCTTGCCTCTCTCGACGCCTCTCATTTCTCCCCGGCTAACTAGAAAAGCGAGCGATAGAGAGAGAGAGAGAGAGAGAGAGCGAGAGAGAGAGAGAGAGAGAGAGAGAGAGAGAGAGAGAGAGAGAGAGAGAGTCTACCCTCGATACCACGGGTACAGCTTAACTTTAAGAGTCTTGATGGAGTGGCTCGTATTTTGCCAGTGATACCCTCCTTTATCCGATGAATGAATCCGCGCTCAGTCGAATTTCATTTGAGAATTATTTCCGAGTCTCGCGGATTAACCTGCTTTATCGTTCTTCTTTTTTTTTTTCTTTTTAATTCGACCAACCACTGGTAGGATAATTTTCACGCTTATGCTTGTTTTCTATATACTATTGTTTTTAAATAATGGCTGAATTAAGGGCTTCTGCGATATACTACTACTATCTATGATATTTTTTTTGCTCTCTAGTCTCGTAAAGTTTCAGGGGAAGAAATTTACTAAGAAATTTCACGTGGAATTTAATTCCATTGCTTATAACGAAACGAATACTCACTAATTAATCATAATGCATCGTTCGGAAACCTATAGAAAATCAATCGCCATTACCCTTGTCAGCTCTTATCTCATAGTCGCTCCCTTTCCCATGGTTAAATACATTCAGTAGTTGTTCGTTATTCTCCTCGATCGATCCTTCAAACAGAATCCCGAGGATTCAAGGTTCGCAAAAGCAAAAAAGCTAAACGAATGCATCTCATATTAAATGCATTTAGTGCGCCGTAAGGCTTCGGACTTCTCCACTTTATCCTCCATTCAAAAGTATCTCTACAAAGTTCATAATAATTTCGGCGAGAAAAAAAATTCAATGTTCGCTATCGACAGGACAATTGCAATCGAATCTAAAACAAAAGCGAGAGTTTGTGCGTGGGTGTGTGGAGGGGGAATGGACGAGCGATTATAATAGTCCGTTTGAAGCGGAGTATAATAGTCCGCTCCCATCCCTTCGCGCCAAATGCGAAGCAACGTTTTGGTAAGGAAGTTTAATTTTCGCGGACGGTAAACTCACCGGTAAATGCCTGCACGCGTGCGAAGAGAGCGAGAGGCATTGATGCAGGAAATGGAGCGCGGTTGTCCGTCGGCTCGGACGACTCGGCGGTAAACGTCGCCGTTGGTACTGGGGCACGCACCCGCACGCGACGCCACTGGCTATTTATTCGCCGCTATCCGGCTACGTCACGGCTGTCTAGGCCGCCGTGACGTCACGGCCGGTGAGGCCCCTCTACCGGGCACGTATGACGTAGCAGTGCTAGGCTTGCGACTGGAGCGAGAGAGCGCGCGGTCGAGCGAGCGGAGACGGGCTTGGGAGCGAGAGCACGAGAGCGAGTGAGAGGGAGGGCGGTTGAGAGCGAGCGCGCAAGAGGACAGCCATGCTGGTTGGGGAAGGAAGAAAAGGGAGCCATTATAGAAGGGGCGCGACTAGGCTGAATCCTCCCCACCGACGACGCCGGCCCACCGAGGGAACAGCTGTCAGCTGCGCGCGACTCTGTAGTGGTGCCACGGTACTCTCTCTCTCTCTCTCTCTCTCTCTCTCTCTCTCTACTCTGTGTCTCTCTCCCACACTCGGACTGGTACTGGGTCCGGACTATGCTGCGCGCGCAACGCCCGAGTCTGTGTGCGAGAAGCCACCCACCCCATCATCGAATACGCCGTCGGCTGCCTGCCTGACTGCCTGCCTGCCTGCCTGAGAGGATCCTGGCGCGGAGAAAGTAGAAGCGCGTGCGAGTGAGGGAGCGAGTGAGAGAGAGACAGAGAGAGAGAGAGAGAGAGAGAGAGATAGATAGCTATACGATGTAATGGTTGGTGGAGAAGGGGAGCGGTGGCAAAGGAGATGGAGGAGGAAGAGAGAAGGCTGGCAAGACGGGAATAGCCACGGAGAGTTATGGCCGCCTCGGAGACTCAAATAACTCTTTAATCCGCGGACGCGTGTACGCTACACGCGCGTTTCCTCCGTCTCTCTTTCTCTCCCTCCTTAGCCCTCTTATTCTCTTTATTACGGCGAATGCTTTTCTTTGTACGCCTTTGCAGCGGCCAAGAGCACTGCAACCATTTCATTTGACTCTCTTTTCCCATCTCCCATCTCTACGCGCCCGCATCCACTCTACTGGCATTTTAAGCGCTCGCAAATCGTAATGGAAAATGTTTCCAATCTTACATTTACTCCCAATTGATAAAATCAATAAAATTGACAAAGTTGCCCGGGAGACGCTTCCGTCTCATTTTATCCTTGTTTCGCCGACTTTTGTGAACGAACGAACTGTGAACGAATGCGTCAACAACGCACGATCTCTCTCGCCTTCAAATCCCCATGCACTACCATCGTATGAATTATTTCACAAAGACTACAGTATAGCCAACCAAATAAACGAACGAATAAATATTTTGTTGCCCTTGAATAAAATAGCGCGTTATCCGTGTCAAGGAAATATTTAGCAGAAGCGTGTCGTCAAGATAAAATTTGTACGACTATACATGTCATCCCCTATCGAACCTTCATCCTTGCAGCATCCGCAAAAAAAAAACAAAAAAAACAAAAAAAAAACACAAAAAAAAATAATAAAAAAAAAAAACAAAACAAAACAGAAAAAAGAAAAGAGAAAAGGGGCGTAACATTTTAGGAGCTTGTCATAAATTATGAAATCATAGGGTATAATGGTAGCCGGAGCTCGTCCACGCTCAATTCATAGAGAATTCCTACAACAAAGACGTGTCGGTAATTTAATTGTCCCTGCATGTTGAAAAGTGTTGCTTCCAGCCCATTACAACGACAAAGCTAATTTATCGAAGACGTGCACTGGGCGTCATAAAAATACGGCACTTTCATTAGCCGGTCCCGCTAAATTAATCACGATTCGCCATTAAGGCATTAAGGCGAGTGGCCTGTCCAGGCTCGCAAGGCCAAGTGACCAAGAAATCCCTGCGCAATTATTAAGACCTCAATATAACGGCTGACTGAAAGGGTGCCCGAGTAACCCAGATCCATACATAATTTTTTATCTTCGTGGGCTTCGTGTAAATACTCGACAATGCCATGTCCGGAAGCGGCCTACAGTTCCTACACGATGAAGATTAAACGATGCGACGGCGAACGACAGCGAACGTCGGTTTGGGCGCTTTGCTTCCTCCGTCGGGGACCTAATTTCGCTCCTTTTTCGGCCCGTCCAAGTCGTCCGACGGATACGCGAGGAAACCGTTCCTTTCTTCTTCGATGTGCTTTTCTCGTATCGCCAGCAAGCTGCTTTTAAATTAAATATGACCGACGGCTATTTATTTATCCACGGGGCCTGTAATTCAACCTTACCGACTTATGTGCCGTGGCGGCGAGCTTTTAACGTCGGCCGTACATTTTCGGAGCTTGTGAAACTGCCGCGGGCTTTAATGAGGGTTAATCAAATTTATTTGCCAAACCTACCCAGACATTACTGTAACAAATCTTAACTTACATTCTCAAGGTCTATTACATCTTAATGCATTGTAATGTGCATCTAGAGTGTGCTCACGAGTACCGCGCTAATTCATTGTAAATCTGAATTAACGTCTTATCTAAATATGCGTTTGGGAAGTTTGAAAATTCGAGCCCAATCGAATATATTATCTGTTGAGATTAATTTTCGATATTTAAGAAACTTGGTAATATTTTTTTATCCGAGATAACAAAAACTTTGCTCGTTCAAGATAGTTTATAAATCAGTCCACGTGAAATGTGCGAGATCGAGTCTGACTAAAGTAGAAGAAAAGAAAAGAAAAAGAAATTTAAAAAAAAAAAAAAAAAAAAAAAAAAAGAGAAAAACCACAAAAGCAAATTTTTATTTTTTTTTTTAAATTTCTTGTTTTTTTTTTTTTTTTTTTTACCAGATAAAAGTTTCTTCTTTTTCTTCTTTTATGCGAACTGAGCGGCGACGGTGGAAGAGCGAGACGGTGAATAGAATGTTAAATATACAAGCGATTTTGTATATAAAATACTTTCTAAATGGCCCATAAACTGTATGTATAATGCAAATGATGAAAATATTAGTTAAAAAGCATAATAAAAATGAAGTATCTTGGGTAAATTAATTTGAATAAACTTGTATAAAATGTGGAGAATATTTTTATTATCTTCGTTAAATATGCATTGGCAACGTCAACTAGTTGCCAAATAAATTATTAACTACATTATAGAGCCGCCTAATTTATAGGAGGTTAAAAAAAAAAAAAAAAAAAAAAAAAAAAGAAAAAATCTACGTCGTTGTAAGTGTATTCTTATTGTTCAGTTCTTTTTCCACTTTTTGCCCTAGAATTCTATATAAGCGAAATCTTCCGGTAAAGAATAGTATTTAAAATAAGCGTTAATGAACAATGGATAACCACTGTTCAAGGTACTTTTACATTTTAAACTATGGAGAATGCCTATTGATAAATATGTATAACTCGAAAATGTGAATTCCTTTATGAAAATGCTGATGAATACCGTGTTTACGGTTCGTAATAGACGAAAAAAGACACAGAGAGAGAGAGAGAGAGAGAGAGAGAGAGAGAGACACCGTATAGCACCAACAATCACTTGGTAAGGACATCATAATAAATACTCGTAGCGTCACTATTCTTCGGTGCCCCGTAGGCTCGATCCGTATAATTGCAAAGCTTTTTTCCTCGAGCGTTCGCGCAAAAATTTTGCAATCCCAGCGTGTGCGCTTGATTCATGTTCTCGCGAGCTTTCATTTTTTTTTTTTTTATTTCGGCGCTATCCGCGTGAAAATACACGCGAATTAAATATCGCTGTCATCGAGAGAAATAGTCGCGCTAATTTGCCTACGAGGCCATTATCCGCTATATTAGGATAATCCAGAGTAAGTTTTATGCAGCTCCGCGAATAATGCAAAGGATATCGCTTGGGGGAATTGAGTGGCACGCGCGCACTGACAAAACAGCGTGTAACGATCGATGTCTCCAACTCTCTCTCTTTCTCTCCTTCTCTCTCTCTCTCTCTCTCTCTCTCTCTCTCTCTCTCTCTCTCTCTCGGCCAACAAACCCCTGGCGAGGAGGCTGTTAAATTGCAGTTATCTGGAGAGTGATGCGATTTCGACGGTTGTTCCGCGTGTACGTGTGCGTATGTGCGTGGGAGAGCGCGCGCGTGTGTGTAAGCGAGTGCATTTTTTTAGTAGCTGTGTGGTTGACGATCGATGCGCGAATAATAGCGACGGAAAATGTGTTTGTGCAAGCATAAAGATAGTCGAGAGTTTCGTCGAAATTCATTTCTTATAATTAATTATGGAACTTTAAGATGTTGAGGTATATTATTTCGTTTATAGACAATAATTCAATCGAACGTTATCCATAGAATTGAAATGTTGCCACGATGGTGGATTATTAAAATTCAAATTTTAGAAAATGCCGATTTGGTCAGTTAGTTTAAATTCTATTGATTTATGAATATCATACTTTTTATAACAATAAGAGTTTTTTTGATTCATTAATTTGTTGTGAATAAAAGTTTAACGCCCAACACAACACTTTAATTTTAATATTATTATTTGCATGAAGCTATATGACCTTTACGAGAGTAATTATTCATAAGAGTTAATATGAAACAATGTATGAAAAATCAATGTTTTTAGGTGTAAGGTATATAGGATGAGTGAAAGAGCAGCTAAAAGAGTAAGTTTGCTTATAGGTGATATGTATCTTATAAAACATAAAATACTTTTGGCAAATATTAATATTTCAATATAATAGTTTGCGAAGCTGGAAATAATTTTAAAAGTAACATACGTATTAACAACCGCTGTACACGTACATGCCGTCATATATTAAATATATTATTAAAGAAGAAAAAAAAAAAAAAAAAAAAAAAATATTTATTTTCAATTAATATTACTCGAAGGCTATTTTAATTCTATTCCAAGTGTTATTTTCATCGTTTTTTGTAGCTTGAATTTATAATCCTTCAATTTATTACACATTATAACCTAAATAATTTTGCGCTGTAAATGCAAGTATATTAAATAGACAATTTTTTCCCTTCTTTTCGCCTCTTATATTTTGTTGAAAAAGACATGTATAATGTAAATGCATAAACTTTATGCAGTTACAATAGAGAATACATTTAACTTGCAATTGAGAAAGTTTTGCTTTTAAAAAATTAAAATTCTAAGCGCAAGAAAAGTTGTACAGCCACAAGAAGTCCTTGACACGTGTCAACGTAGGGAAGAATAAGTTGTTAAAATTAGCATTTCTGCAACATACTCGAGACTATTCTTTATTTCATGATGTTCTTGTACTATGATTAATAGTTTTATGAAGAAAAAAAAAAATTATTGCATTAATTCCCGAGAGTCTCAACATTTACCAATGATCGTTATACAAATAATATTAAAATGAGGCGAATAAGGAAAAAGTGTTGTGCATTCTTATTCATCTTTAAAATAACAATGCGACCATCTTTTTAATGTTATTTTTTTCTAACTTCCATTTTCCAGTATTAGCAATTTGGAATATTATCAAGTCAAATGCTAAAATTGAGAAGCGAACAATGAGAAAATATGAGCAAAAAGGTGAAAGATTCTAAACCGAGATTCGTGCACTTATCATTATGATAATTTTTCGCAAATTATATACCTTTGGCTGAATTAAGAAAAAAAAAAACAAAAACAAACTATGAAAATAATCCAGTATGCTTTCGACTCGACTTTACTAAATCTAAATTAATTTGCACTTTAAGATTAATAATACGCAAAACGGCATCGCGCATCCTTCATGCTGATCATCGTGCTGATGTGATATCAAATTGAAATGTCTTTCACATTATTCTGGTTAAACCTCACCAACATTTTTCTCTAATTAACCATTGTTATTAATAGGATATGTTAATCGTGTGCAAAAATTGTTTAGGACGCGTGTCGTCAATATATCGACGCGCGCGCGCGCACCCGTAGTAAAAGAAACAATCGGGTGTAATTTCTCGTCGTGGAGCTTGAGATATTTCTCATCGATGAAAAATTTGTTCCACCTTGATGAAGTAAGCGCCCAGCGTCTTGGCGCGGGCCGTTGCTTATGAAGACGTATGACCGTCGGCAATCATCGCGATCATTAAACTCTCCGGGTGCAGTTTTTACGAGGTGAGTAGAACGGGAGCTGGAAGGAGAGGCCGAGAGGCCGCTCGCAATCCCTTTTACAATCTCATTTTTACGAGTTTTTGACGGCAGCTGCTTGGAAGTCAAGAAGCCAGGAGGCCAATGTTCCAACGGGAGCGCGTGGCCGAGAGTCCAGGCCGTAAATCGACCTAACGGTCAGCGCAATCGATTTTATTGTCCAGCCTGGGAGATCCGGGCGCCCAGCCCCAAGCCCGACGGTCTCACGTAAAATACATACGAGAGCGCATCGAGTCTCAGCTGCGGGGGAAAAAAATGTCGGAAGAGGAAGCCAAAAGGCAACGAAATAAAGAAAAGAAGAAAAAATGCGAAGGAAGACGCACGCCAGGTTTGTACCTTTCCGTGCAAGGTCGAATTTGAGGATTGGCCAGAGAGATAAGTTTGCTCTTCACCTTTTTTTTCCCCTACTCTTTATCTCGTTTTTCTTCGTTTCGTTCCCTCTTTTTCGGCTTGTTTCCTGAGCGTCGGATGAGGTGCCCTCTTCCACCTCTCAGCCATACGACTCTTGGCTCTCGCGTTCCTCCCATCGTCTCTCTCTCTCTCTCTCTCTCTCTCTCTCGCTCTCTCTCTCTCTCTCTCTCAATTTTTTGAAGGTCAATGGTTATACAAGGAACCATAGAAGGCGAAAGACCGCAGTCGGTCAACCGTAAAACCATAAATCCGTGCTGTGGCGTGCCGTGTGGTGCGCGTTTTTCGACTGTTAGGAAAAAAGGAAATAAAATAAAGGCAGCAAAAATGTCGAGGAACGGCCGTAGCGGCGGCAACAGCAGCGGCAACAGCTTGTTAGAGGATCGGCACCAGCAGCGCATCTCCCCGGGTATTATATATATAGGGGAGGAGGTGAGACAGAGGGATGAGTGTGCGGGCGCATGTGGATAGTTCAAGGAGAAGAGAAAAAATGAACGGAGGAGCGAGGAGGAGATGGAACAATGCGCGTCGCGGCGAAGAATGCGGTCCGTCGGGCTGCAACGGCAGCGCAGCCGAATGTTGCCGAGAGGCATTGGGGACCTTCTTCTTCTCCATACTTCTTCGTCGTTGTCGATGGCTTCGCTGACCACGACAAATACACGTGGAAATTTACTGTTTCCCCGTTTGTTACGTCACTGGCCGATCACCGATCGCCCCCACGGCCACCGCGAAACGCCTTTCTTCGCACGCTCTT
>NW_011948425.1:2068924-2170105 GCF_000503995.2 Ceratosolen solmsi marchali | reverse complement strand
CTTTCTGGGGAGCGAATTATACGCGCGGATCGCCCGTGAAAAATTATTCGGTTCCCGGCGGGACGGGGCGGGGCGGCGGCATACGAAGGAGGTACACTGCACGCTGCAACACCGCTGCGTTAAGCGTGATCGATGTATAAATCCATCAATAAATCTCTCGCGTATATTTTATAAGCAAATAGGGAAAGTATTGTGCACTCGTGCGGAGGCTTGAATCTGCCTTTTATTAGGCTCTCAATTAGCGGCGGCCGATGTACACAAGTCATTTGTCATTGACGAGTGTGCGCGAGAAGCAAATGGAGCGGCCATTGAAAGAATCGAATTTATCCCTCCACTCGTATGTCCAATTTACGTCGATAAATCCAACTCCTGTTTCACGTAAATTTCCTGTTAAATTTACCGATATTTCTATGGCGTGATCGTACAAAATGTTGCTAAGATCTGTCGGGGCAATCGTTCCGATTCGATAATGCAACGGGCGTGGCAATCAATTTTAAATCGACTACTTTTTCCACAGTTTTTTTCAAAGTCAAATTATAGCGCAGCGATCGCTTCTTTCTCATCTCAAATGACTTTTTCTCGTGCCAAATCGCCTTAGTATGAACGGCCCGCGCCACCGCAACCACACCGACCCCTTAAATCATCATCGGCAATTTAACGAGGCGCACGAGTCGAATCACGCATGATAATTCGACGAAGAAGAAGGTAAAGACGGAGAGGCAAGAGTGGGACAGCGGGGGTATTAGCGCGCGCGCGTGTTTGTGTTTGTGTGCGTCTGTGTGTGCGTGTGTGAGTTTCCATAGAGCCACTTGGGCGAGATATCGGCCTGTAATAGATGCGAAAAGCAGCCGATAGAGGGACGGAGGAGGCGAGGAGCCGTAATAAAGGAAAAAGTTATGGGAAGCAAATGAAGGATAATTACTACCACGTTTGTCTTTAAACATTGCGCTTTGCGATAATGGCGTAAAGGGTGACACCTCACTTCCAGCCTGTCTTACCGTACATATTGAGGAGAATGAAGATATCGCGCTCCTCGTCTTTCCGAGGGAGCTGCGAATGTCGATACTCATGATAGGCTCACCGTTATCGATATAAATTGTAAGATGGACTTCGTGATTTATACGCCTGACATCTTATTTATCGTTTCATTGCCAATGCCAATCGACGCCGCTCACCTCTCCTCCTTAATGCTACGTGCATTTACAGTACACGGCCTTAATAACACACTCTACGTCCATATTAATATGTGGCGAATTTTAATAATTCAAAAATGAATACATTTTAATACCTCCATTATAGTCGTTAAACTCGTAATTGTATACGAATGAAGAAGTTATTAAGTTGTGCGCGCAATTCGAATAAATATAGGCTCGGAAAGTAGTGCGTGAACTTTGTAATTTAATGTACCCATTAATTTACAATAACATTTACTTGGTATAATCTGAATTTTTTTTCTCGATTTCTCTCAAACTCAATACCGCATATAATAATAATAAAATGGAATATTTTATTAAAAAATTAATGTAACAAATTGGCATTCTCATAAACTGTATATATATATATATATATATTTGTATTGTGTTTCTTTATAAATTCTAAAAATTCCGATTTGTTCTGATTATTTATTTTCTTTTCTTGCCATTGTTTTTCAGAGCATTGATAGCGAGCGATCCATAAGTAATATTTCACACTAATGAGCTTTTTCATTCTGATTTGTCAAATCGATGCGTGTAATTATTAAAAATTGCTGCTGACCAACTCATTCACAATGACTCGCTTAAATAAACGTCGAGGATTGTCATTTAGCCAGATAATTAAACGTACTTTGCACACAGTGGAAAACTAAATTTTCTCATCAAATTTCTCCTCGCGATTAAGTATGTATGCAAGAATCAAGAATATTACGCCAATACAGTTTGGCTTTGGCGCATTAGACTAGCCGGTGAATTTCCCATGCGAGTTTTGTAAAAAAAAAAAAAGAAACAAAAAAAGGGGGGAGGGGATGAAAAAAAGAAGAAAAAAAGAAGAAGAGAATCCAGGCAGCAAAGAAAGCAAGGAAAATAGTGAAGAAAAGCCAGGAGCAAGAAGGACGCAGAGCCACACGCTTAAGTAGCGCGAAGATTGCCGCGGCAACGTGAATGTCAACCCCCGTACTCCAGGACCACCCCCAGCTCACTCGAGGCTGTGCAGATAAGAAGCTCGAGTCGCGCGCCCATCCCCCTCTGGTTACTCGCCTGAGTTATGGGGGTGATTTTTTTTATTATTCGCTCGCTGCGCGCATAAGAGCGAGGGAGAGGTTAAGTGCGACCCTCTTTTTCTTCCTATCTGTGGGAGTGCGATACCTCATAGGCGTCGACTTTGCCCCTGGTCGAAGAGAGAGAGAGAGAGAGAGAGAGAGAGAGAGAGAGAGAAAGAGGAACAATTTCTTTCCTGTTCCCCGCGCGTGTCTATCTACCTTTTTCTGCCTGGCGTAGTGGGTAGCGGGTGAATGTAACGGGGATGGAGGACGTAGATGATATTTTTTTTCGGGACGATACCATTAATGTCCATGATAAAAACGCGAAAACAATTCTTTCGCGCAGGGCTTTGTGTGCTCGTACGTAGTAGGAAGTGGGAGCGTATCTCGCAAGACTTCTTTGGACCTTTTACCCTATGAGTAATGGAGATGGAGATTTAAAAATGCTAATAAAGTTCCATTTGATAAATGGCGCGCTATCCCTTAAAGCATGCCTGTTTTAGTTTTTTAAAGGCGACCAAACGAGCACACGTTCTAGGAACTTTCTTTTATCTCCAGGTCATTTGCCGTGAATTCGCCAAGTTCGCGTCAGCACGCCGCGAGCACCTCAAAGTTCATTCAACGTGACGCGTCCCATAAAGTCCGGTAATCGTATCATATTTTTGCCGACGGTAAGAGCCGCCGCAATAATAAACACAAGCGTAGCCCAGTTTTTAAGGAAGAGGGCGACTCGACTTCCTTCGTGCGCGTGTTCCTTCGCACTCCGCACTCTTAACCCACTACACTCGAGGGCATATCTAATAACTTCGCCGCGATCTCATAAATTCTCATTATCGCCCCTCGTGAATTCCTAATAATTTACGCGGGCGGACGTCATGCTGCGATCCACGGCTAAGTGTCGATCACCGTAATTGCAAGGGCGCTGCTCTAAAGTTGGGAGCTGCTAATTATCGATTGCCACCGCAAGCATCGAGGCAATAAGTCTGCAAAAGGTGAAGTAAAAAGGGCCAATTGGGAAATAAGTCGCGGCGAAAGTTATTACATTCGGTTCATTATGCTTTTAATGAGCAGCCGAGATGGTCGAGAAGTTTGGCAAATATTTTGGCAAAAATTTTTTTATAAATCGTTGTTACTTTTTTTCTACATGCGTCTGCTGTTTAACGGAATAATAGTCTGCACAATCGAAAGATAATCTACATGGCTGATTTATAAATAAAGAAGGATACTTAAATTTATAAGCCGGACTTTTTATATTCTTTCACGAATTGCAGAAAAACTTTTCGTATCAATATTCAGATTAGCTCGGGGAACTGTCTACTACTACTTTTTTTTTTCTGATTTTTTTTTTTTTTTGTTCATCAGCTTTTCCCTTTATTCCTACGTTTTTTTTAGTTTTTTTTTTCTTTTCTTTCTTTTTTTTTCTCAACAAAGTCCATAGAATTTATAGCCATCGTCCGAATCCAATAATTCCTTAACCGACGAATCAAACATACGAAATTTCTCATTCCAAGTTACTGTTGTATTTGCAGTTAGGGGTTTGCTTTGGTTTGCCAGTGGCTGCTCGGCCAACTTAATCGGCAACTTAATATCGATTGATAAAGTTGAGAGTCGAGAAAGTTGCGAGAGGCCGTAAGAATAGCCCCGGCCAATCATTCTCCAGGTATCAATAATCCTCGGCGATATCCCAGGATGTCAAACAAAAAATCGCGAGTCCACGCAGGCATTCGAGTTCCGAACGTAATTCATCTCGCGCCCAGACTGATCGCGCGTAATTTAATTTCCGGCGGGAGCCGGTGAAAGATCGCGCCCCGGCCGTTTTTCTTCCCGAAGAATTTCGAGGGCTTAATAAACCGCGCATCGGCGCGCGCACTGCGCGTTCGAGTGTATCACGTATATATCGCGTCGAGTGCCGACGCGGAGGGTCGCTGCGGAGAGTTATGACGCGGCGCAATTAGCAGCTCACGCGAGAGAGATCGATCGCCCGGGCGGGCATTAATCAGGGCGCCAACGCGACCGACGTGATGCGCGACCCTGGGCCCACCGTCCATATAATGCACTCGGCTATTTCGCCGATTCGCTTTATTGTTGTCCGCGAATACAATTTCGTAGCGCGATGCGCCCGCGGCCGACGGAGGTCTGCACCCGCGAGGGTGGTATGGGGGCGAGCAAGTGCAGTTCTCTCTATTTTGATTAAAATGGCAGAGTAGACGGTCGCTTTAATTTACAAATTCACGCAGCCGCCTTGATGTATATCCAAAGTGCGACTGCATTTTCGAAAATTCATGCGGATCTATCCATTTGTTGGGTGAATTAGGCGTTAAAGAGGGCGAATTTGGTATAATTTCGCATTTGTAATTGAGATGGGCGATAATTGGCGTAATAAAAGTATTTATTATGCCCATTCGAGGGTATCGCTATGAAATTTATAACGTTAATGTTTAGTTCGAGATAATGAAACGATACTCATGGCTGTTTTTTTTTCTCTTTTTTTCTTTTTCTTTTTCTTCTTTTTTAATAATCCAGAGTGTCTTGGCCAATAATACGTGGCAATTAAGGAACAAATTTTCGCCGTTTTGCCGTCGTTGAGGTCAATTGTGAGGAGAAGCAGCGGTCCTTCAAGCTTAGTTTATCAATGTTTTTATCAAATTATATGGAGAGATCGTGCACGTACCTTTTAACTCAAGTTCCTTTGGCATTTATCGTTATTCTGCAGAAAATATATTCCAAATGCTTGACAGTTATCCACTTAATGAGATGGCACTTTATCAAAATCATTCTTTACACTTTTTACAATTACTAACATATTTAGGATAAGCATTAATTGAAACGAATGCCGGCTTATAATAAAGGCGCGCGCGCGGCCGTCTCGGCATTTAATCGTGATTTTATGACAGATAATAGGAGCACAATAAATAAATCCTAAATAAACATGACACTCTCGGGATAACTTTGCCCGACTTGGCAAGTAATTTGTAGATTTTAGTCAGTCGTAGGGCTCAGGTATCTGAGATGCTACAACGGTTGCAGCGCATTGCACAAGCCCATCGGCTATCAAAAGAGCTTTATTTATCGGTAAAGTCGAATGGCTGATAGGAGGTGATAGTAATAAGGCCCGAGCCGCTTATTATGTCAGCGATACGCGCACACATTGATGGCCGTAGCTGGGAATCTTAGGAATAACGGGGAAGGTCGTGTTGACAGCATTATTTCACGTTTCACTACACGCGCGAATATTTTCATCTCTCCCGCCCTTCTTCTCTCTTGCTCTCTACCAGCTGAATCGTATTCGAGTGTAATTGAATGTTGAACAGCGGTCGGCCCCAAAGGGTGCTGCAGTGCTGCTGTGCTGCAGTGCTCGCACTCCTCGTCAAAGTGGAAGAAATGCGGCGCGTGCCGCCGGCTAAGTTACGAGGCGTTTATGAGCCATGAGCGATTCCGAGGACTAGATAGACTTACTTAGAGAGTTGTTCCAGGAGGTTTACGAGGTTAGCTTGGCCGTCGGCGAGAGGAGCGAGAAACAGCGCCTCTCTCTTTTTCAGCTGCGAACGGATAGATCAGAAGGACCGCCTGCGACTGTCTGATTTACTATGGTGGACCCCGGTATAACGTGGGACCTGCCGCCTCGCCGACGAGAGCTAGAGAGCAAGAGACAGGGAGAGAGAGAGAGAGAGAGAGAGAGAGAGAGAGACAGAAACAGACAGACAGAGATAGATAGAGAGATAGATAGATAGATAGAGAGAGAGAGAGAGAGAGAGAGCGAGGGCGAGGGCGAGTAAGGGAAACGTGCGTGCGTTCGTGCGTGCGTGCGTGCGTGCCTGCGTGCGTCTGCCCCCTTTCTCAAACCCCCTCTCCCCTTTCGCCCCACCGCCGGTACCACGACCACCGCTACCGCCACCGCCGCCGCCGTCGCCGCCTCCACCCCGGCACCCCCCTCCAACAGATCCTCGGCAAGTCTGCTGTGCGCGGGACGCTTAGAGACGGGCTTCACCGAGAAGGGGGACGGACTAGACGAGGGTTACACACTATGCAGCATCTTTCTCTAGGTGTACCTGGGGTGGGGCGTCCCTCCTAATCCCACTTCCCACGCCAATGAAGAGTGGCTTGAGCCTCGCTGCTTAGTATGATCCTCGCGAGACGTACGAGCTGGAATCGTTGCGCGGGGCAGGGGCGGCGGCCTGGCAGCTCGACGACTCCCGCCACCCGAGTGTCGCTTCTCTCCTACCCGTGTAAACGGCCGGTAGAGCTCGTATCCTTCTGCCTCTCCTCCCACGCTTTATCGCTCGTATTATAGGGAGCCGCGCTTTCAATTAATTTGGTGGCTCTCGGAGACGAGCCGATAGATAGTTAGCGGATGCTGCCCTCTTAAGGCGACGTCTGCGCCCGGCACGGCGACGAGCTTGTTTATGCTTTATCGATTATTGCTCGTTCGACCCTCCCAGTGTATTCAGGGCTCTTAAATTAATTCGTTTCTTTCACTTGTAGCTTGTTCGGCTGTACCTTTAAATTATCCTTTACTTTTAGTTTCGCGTATGATTTATTCTTATTTTATTCTTAATCAAACGAGTTTCTCTTCATTTTTATCGACGTCGCTGTCCCGGCGCAAACGGATTTATACGGCCCGAGGACTTAAATACGCGTCCCAGCCGGGAGCACACGCTTGTTATCTAAATTGAAAAAAGAAAACAAAAACAGAAACACGGCAAAAAAAGGAAAAAAGAAAGAGTAAAAGAAAAAAGTGAAAGAACGTATATGAAAAAGAAAACGTATTTATTGAGTTTACGTTGCATTGTAATGAGATTTCGGGCGGCGAGTCTTGTACTTTAGCCTGCAACTGTGTACGCGTTGAAGTCGATAGGTGGAAGGTAATTTATATAAGTGGGACGCGCTCGGAGTGAAAATTTTAATTCTTCCGGATAATGTTAATGGTAAGTATATAGCAGCATCGTTCGATCGAAATCGAAATTTTCGCGGCGCATGTTCGCCTGGATGATATGATACACGTAGAGGGTACGCGGAGCGATCGTAATTTCGAATTTTGCCGAAAAATTTTGTCATGCGAGCATTAATTTAATGTTCGCGTGCGCGCAGCCTCGCAGCGCACACTTTTTGAAAAGCGAAGGCTAAAATGGCAACACGATATTCCCGTAAATTTAACGAGAACGGATGAATAATCACTGCTAAATTAAGCACGAGGAAGGGATAATTTTACGATAACGACGTGCTCTTGTTGCGCCGGGATGGGGGAAGGGGGATGTAGGGGGAGGGTAGTGGACGGAAAGGGGAGTGGAGTGGTGGTGGTGGGAGGGGGAGAAATGTATACGTCACCCGAGCAGAGCAACAGACGGCAACATACGAAATTACAATTTGCGCCTCTTTCGCTCGGAATGAAAAAATCAAAAAATCATTAGGCCGAACAAATTGCACGAGCCGGCTTTTGAAGTCTCTCACGCGAGTAATTCTTCACGCGCTCTTCCTCCACGCCCCCCGCGCCCAAGCCTTCCATTTTAATTTGTATGGCAGGGCTGCTGCTGCCGATGCCCTCGACCACCGATTCTCCTCCGAGCCAACCCCATAAATAATCGATTATTGTACGGACGTCAGAAAATCGTGGCGCATCCGTGAGGCATAAGAATGGAAAAGGCCGAGCGACTGCCGGCCGATGGGTGGAGTCTCTGCTTTCCGACTCCCGCTCCACCTTGGGCTCTCCTAGGGAAATTTAGGGTTGCACGGTGGCTAGGCTCGACGGAGCGCAGAAAAAGGTCGCGTCACAATAGCCGGGGTGCATGCCAATAAGCCCTCGAGGTATTCCGGTCTGCGGCGCCTTACCGAATTCACGTGCGCGTCAGATCACGATTTTTATCGGCCGGCAACCGATAGCTCCTAAACAAAGCTTTTTACGGGCGAGTGAATTCCATTCGTAAAAATTAATAGCGATGATATATCAATGGCCTCGCGCGCATGACGAATGGCCGTCGACCCGCGCATCGCTCCACGAATCCCGTAAATTTATGCAGGGATGCGCCGCGAGCCGATTGCGACTGCGCAATACCACACCATGCCACATCGTATGATGAGAGGGCACAACATTCCATTCTACCGTCTCTCTCTCTCTCTCTCTCTCTCTCTCTCTCTATCTCTCTCTTTCTCACTCTCTCACTCCCACTCTCGGGTTCGTCCTTCCAGCCTTCCCAATTGGCGTTGCCTCGGCGTCCTGGGCCATCTTCGCTTATTTTATTCTTTAGCTAGCGAATCCGCTCTGCCATTCGTTCGCGTCGTTGCTCATTTTCGTTATTTTCGAGGAGTACCTCGCACGAGGGTGTAGGTGAAATGCCTACGACCCCGAGAACGCAGAAATTGGAATATCCCGACCCCGATGTGAATTATCAACAGGGGAAAGTCGTTCGACATAAGGATCCCTTGAAATTCAAATGCGAGCATTGGACGCGATATTTCTAAGAAATTCTTTTGGAGCCAGTCATCGCAGGCCTCTTTTTTCTTTCGAAGGGCGAACAAACTCGATCCAATAAGAAAGTACGACTTTGCTTCTATCTCAAGCTCTGTATAACGGTGTTACGATTTTAATAAAAAATTCTCCAAAAAAAAAAGAAGAAAAGAGTCGTAGAAGGGCTGCCAAGTAATATCGTCTCATCTCATGGGAAAGATCGTATATGTGATATGTTACATGTGAAAAATCTAACATATTAAAAGTTGGTCAACGGACCTCCATTAATACATCATCGAAAAAACTTCAAGAGTATTCATATAAAATATACGATAATTCTTATTATTTCATGTTTTGTCGATTTCGAAATACGACATTTTGAAAGTGCATTATCAAGAAATTTACTATGACATTCTACTAATCGATAAAATACAATTCATAATTTATAAATTAACGCTAATTTCTCTACCAAGAGAATGGACAGTTTTATAAGTTAATACAAGTATATTCGATGCATAAGTGTAAGGATGTGCAATTGGAGAAAAGTATCCGTTGGAGAAAATTAAAGAAGAATGGAAAAAAGGAATAAGCATATTCAACATGGCTATTCATAATTATAAGAGAAAACTGTATGAAATGTAAAATTATATAACCTTATATATTTGAAAACGTAATAATTAGAAATTGTTTTAATGCGTGCATCTTTTTTTATAAAGTTTACAAACAAAAGTTGATAAACATTGATCTTATTATCTCTATTGACTCTATTAATGGTTGATTTGAATGGCTAGAATCTTCAAGATTACACGATCGTTCCTTCCTTCATTTGTAGGCGAAGGCATGAAATTGGTTCGGAAAGTGACACTTGTCCTGATTAACTTATGCTCCATAGAAAATCATGCAAGCGAATAATGCATCGGGCAGCGCACATTGTTGCTTGTTATTCCGAGTGGCAATAGATCTCGATAAGAAGAGGACTTGATTCGCTCGCTCGGCCGACTTTGACCGATCGTATGAGAATTAAGCAATCATAGCTCGTGTGTGAGAGAGAGAGAGAGAGAGAGAGAGTGGGAGAGGGTACAAGTGATGCACGCGCGAAAGAGAGAGTGAGTATAAAGAGGGCCATTCGTCACTCCTTGTCAACTTGACTTTAGCCCGTGAGCGGCATTTACTTATAAACCTGCGCTCTCTAACATCACGAACTCGGCCTCACCTTATCGTAATCTCCATGTGCGCCGGCGATTATCCATAGGTGCGAGAGCGAGCGAAAATATTCGTGGACGAAATGAATCGTGTTAGCGTATGCGAAATGACGGGCACTGGGCCCACATTGATTTACCACTACGTCGCGTCAGTTTTTTTTCCTCCATTCCTGCGATCCTTCCTTTTTACGTTTTATTTTTTACGCTCCTTTCAATTATAAGTAGGTTAGAAAAGCCTAGTCCCTTGCTTTTACAGTCGCTTGGGAATTCCTCGATTATTTTTTCCCCGTTGCCCATTATTCCTTTCCCCTTACCGTTTCTTTTGAGTTAAGCATAAGATATTATAATACATTTGCGCGACTAGGCATACTCGCATAATTATGCGTCTGTTTCTTAACTTGAAAAATGTCACATATAATTTCTCCTGGATTGGTCTTTTTTTCTCCATGAGATAAGTCCTAACGAGAACGAGAACATTATTTCAGAAGCTCTTACCAGCCTATGATAGGCCTAAGTAAACTATACAGACTTTGTGCGTATTAGCCGATTATCTAATCTAATACGACAAATACTCTACTTAAAATGCAACAATTGTCGATGCATTTAGCCATTAACATTTAAGATTGTATGAAAACCTCTTAACGAGAGAGATTGGAAATTTGTATGTTTGTATTTTAATAAATCTAAGACTTTTCTATTTATCCTTCTATTCTATTTTTCGACATATTCATAACGTATAATCTTACAAAAAATACAACAGCTTTGCGTCATTCCCTTAATTTTTATATCTAAAAATCAGATTTTTTTTCTTCTATAGCATAAATTTGATGCCCAACTATTATTTGTATAGTATAAAATTATGTAGTGGGTGTAGAAAATTCGATGTAGTCTATCTCGTTTAATTCACTGAATTCCTAATTCGCTTATGTCGATCGTTAATTTATAGAAAAACTTATACGGTGAGAAGAACCTGTCGTGAGTCAAATATCATGAGAAAAAGCTCGATGAGAAATAGTAACAATAATGAGATATATTAGAATACGGCCACCTAGTAATTATAGAAATTTCTAATTTACTTCTCTATTCAAAGGCAACAGGGTCCATTATTTATTTACATAGTATAATTAAGGAGGACATGGTATAATTAACAAAAGATCTTTGTAATTCGATTATCCTTGCGACAGCATCTTATTACGGAGAGAGGGAAAAAAAAAAAAAAAAAAAAAAAAAAAAAAAAAAAAACATCGAAAAACAATTGGTGGAATATTGGCTGACTAGAAGAAGATGAAAAATGAAAGATTCCAGTATTCAGGCCACCCTTACTCGGCGTTTCATTAAAATTCGCCTATCCGCTTATCGTTATTATCAAAGCGCGAGAAAACGTTCGCCACAGCCAACTCGCAGAATTAAGTTCTCGCCCAGGGAGGCAAATTGCCCTAAGGTCGCTTGAGATCGCGGGGGCGGTGAAGCGGGCCGTCGACCCGTTACGCTCACTTCGCTTAACGAGCATGAGGCAGTACATTAGCTACTGGAGTTGGCGGAGGCACTCCAACACACATCAGCACCAGCTATCGAGCTGAGGGCTGAGTGTATGTCCGGTCAGTGGATTACGTAACGCGTGAGCCCCGAGTCCCATTTCCGCGTTTGTTGATGCGAGGGCAGTCGATGAATTATCCCGCGGACGCTGGATGCCGCAGCTGTGCGCGCAAGGATAGACATCGCGATCCGTGTCGGCATGCACGGCTATGCATTCCTCTCGATCCTATCGATCGCAATCGCTGTCCCCGTCGTCGATGTATATTTTTCGGCATAATGCATTTTATGGACGATGGGAATGAGGCGTGGTGGATGAGAATGAGGCAGGTGTCGTATAAGGCGCGTTTGGGCCTCATGGAGGACGCTACGCGCTCGTTCATATTCAGGAAAAAGAGTAAAGAAAAGAACGTGGATGGGAGGGGGGTGGGGAGGGGAAAAAGCATAGGGTATACCGTTCGCCGATGAGAAAGGGAATAGGGCAATTAAACCGAGGATCGTTAAAGCGAAGAGCAAAGTATTTGAAATGCAAAAAGTTCGATTAAGTTTTAAAACATATTGAGCGTGTGAAGGTGAGTCATTAATCTTGGCATTGTCGGGTCAAAGTTGCACTAAAAATCGAATGGAGTACGAAGTATAAAATCGTCTCGACGAAGTTTCGTAGAGAAAAAAGATGAGGCTCCATATGAATTTGCAATTAACGCATGGTCGTGACTCCAAAGAGCCATTGCCTTTAAGGATTTGAACTTTAGCGAGCCGTGTAAACAACGTAATTTGAGTAATCTGATATTATTTACACGTGCAATAACAATATATCAAATTTCTGATATCTTTAATAAACGAAGTGTCGCGTTCCCGTAAATACAGCGATGAAATGCAACCAGAAATCCAAGTTGCTATCCCCCAACGGCCATGCATCATTATATAAATTCTATTAAAGTAGCAAAGTATAAGGTGGTATTCATGAGAATAGTGTGGCAAGATCGGTCCTACTCGCTTACCATCGAACATCCTTGCACGCGAGCATTCGAAAACTAGGAGCGAGCGTTTTAAACGCAAAATTATTCCCTAAAAGCTTAACGACACAAGTATCTCGAGAGGAACATACGCCGCCATTAAAATCCAAGTGCCGCTCGAATCGCTCCTTACGAGAGTACTTGGAAATAGTTTGACTGGCGTTTGGTAGCCACAGGTCCTTTACGCGCGTACTCCAAGTGAATTGGAAAGAAAGTGCGACGGTTGCATTTGCGGCGAGCGTAACGCACCGTAATGGATCCCTCGATCGTCGAGTTTTAATGTTCTCGAGGGAATGGGCATTAAGCCGAGGAAGTGAGATGGGAATGGGGAGAGGGGAGAGGGGAGAGGGGCGGGGAGGGAGGGAGGGGAGCTTGGCCGGATTGTGACGCGGGTGGTTCGGAGGTCGGTGGACGAAAGGGGTGTGCGTGCACATGGCGAGTTGAGCGGCGTAGCGTTGGGGTGGATTTGCGGGCGGTTGAGAGAGTTGGGTGGGGTGGGGTGGGGTGGGGGGGGGATAAGAGAGATGGATACACATCATAAAGCAGCAATTACCGAGCGAAGGAGAGCCGCGAAAGACGGCGCTGTAATTTTGCACCTCTTAAATAAGACGTTCCCTCGGCTTTCCCTCTCGATGACCACGAAGCGCACACTTTCATCCCGCGGGAGCTGTGGCGTGGCGAGCCACGGGGCGAACAAAGGAATTAGGAGGAAAAGCTTCTTCGAAAATTGCGGGCTGACGCGTCTTATATTAGTGGTTATTTTTAATGCCGCCGCTACTGAGGTGCCAAACAATGCTTGCGCGAAAGCTCGACTTACAGCCGATGCGATTTACGAGGGGCGCCTGTTTTATGAGAACTCGGGCAATAATTACTTTTTAATGAAACAGATGCACTTTCGTTTAGTATTATTTTTTCCGACCTACAGATCTGCTTTATTGCAAGAAATTTTCCGTCTAAATAGGCGAGCTTGCGCTTGAAAAGCCTTCGCGAGACACTGAAATACAGCCGGAGCTATTATTGGATTAAATATTATAAATTAGATTATTAGCTGGATGATGTTTTCATTATTTTACTGGTTGATTTGTAATTGTGAAATCGTAACTTTAGCAAAGCGCGTACTTCGTTATTAAGAACTTTTATTCTAATAGATGAAAAGCATGGATGGATTCAGACAAAATTTGTGCTTTCTATAATTATCGGAGTAAAGGAGCAAATTATTCGACTGTACGAATATAGCATCGTACTTGTGCGTGTTGCTGTTTTATTTTCTTGAGCAACGGCATGGAGTGGGGTGGTGATTTTAATGGTGGGGAGAGTTTAATACGTGAGCTTGAAGATTAAGGAAGGGTAAGATTACGGAACCTATTGGAGAATATGTATTTTTCAATTTTTCAAAACAATACGCGAGGGAAGTTCGCTTTTATTGCCAGCCCAGTCACTTCAATCCGTCACTATTAAACACTATTAACAACCAATGTAAAAAATTATTAACAATTGTTCATTTATTCGCGTACTTTAATTCAAAACTTCGTACCAAGAAGATCGGCCCAAGTCAAAGAGCCGAGACTAAATTTAAATGCCGACGTTAATGTGACTCTCGAATTTACTAGCAAAAATAAGAGTAAAAATGTTGGCACCACGCATTCCAACTTCAAATAACAGTTGCTTCCAAGAATACTATGTCGCGTAAATACATGCTAAATCATAAAACAGCGTAAAGTACGAATGTTATTTGATCAAAACAAAAGTGAAATTCCGGTAATAATTATATCTGCTCAAGCAGCTTCTCAAACTCACAATGTAAATGCATTATTTATTCCTTTATTAGCACAGCCATGCATTTTACAAGAATTTCATTGCAAAGCGTACAATTTATTATATCGGCAATGCCACGGTAGCAACTAGCCTATCCCCTTACCAACCTATAAACTCGTATGAATCGACAAGCAATTCCCATAAGCACTTTCTCAAATTGTTATCGGCTGGCAGGCTGTTCAAAGACGCTGCTTATCGCCATTCCTTGAGCTCATCCGAAGGGCAAGTCTGCGCACACTCATCCGCATATTTTTCATTCGCTCCGGCATTCCCGGGATCTATCCCAAAAGGGCTCTACACTCTGCACGGCTGCTGGACGAGAGAAACGAGCGACTCGAGCTCCTTTCGATAACTTTCGCCATTATTATCACGGCGACTGTTCTGATCCCAGCTATCTTACGCTGGGCGTACGGGTGCCGTATCTGTCAAGGATTGATGTGCCGATCGCGAGAATGTCAACGGCGACGGCTACGGCAACGTCCGTGCAACGCGATGAAAAGCACTTTGCCCTGACATTTGGAAAAGTCGAGATGACGACATAACAAGAAAATGTATCGATATATCCAGAAATCGAGAAATCTCGATACCGCGGGGAACGATCGAAAGTTTTTATCCTCTGATTTATTGTTTATCTCTTCTCACCCTCATATATATATATATATATATATATATATATATATATATATATATATATATATATATATATATGTATTATCAATAAAAATCTACTTTCATCTTACGAATATCTGTATTTCTTATTGTTTAGACGATTATTTATTAATATCGAAACTATTGTTAAGACAGGTTGTTTCTGTTTGAGCGATCGATATTGTTGGATAATATTAAATGAATTTTATTACTAGAAAATTTATAATTATTTTTCAAAATTTATCTATTTAAAATGTGAATTGTTGTTGTTTTTTTTTTTTTTTTTTTTTTTTTATTCAATATACGATATTGAAATATGGTGTATATAAATATAAATTTCTGCTAGGATAAAGTTAAGAAGCTATTTCCCGTTCACTGCTAAACAAATTTTCATATTTCAAAAAGCATACGATCAATTTCAAATTATCATGAAATGTAAGTAATATTAATCATAGCTTACTCACCAATTCTTTTCCTTTTCCTTGCAACTTTTATTTAAATTATCTTATCTCCAATAGTGAATATTTACAAGCTAATTGTAATGCATCACGTTCGCTTTAAATTGACGCCGTGATGTTGATTTACATAGGAATCGATGTCTCTTCTGACTTACCTGTAAAAATACAAAAATAAAACGAAAAATTAAGTATATTTCGATGAAATTTGTCAAATAGGATATATCATAATAACCTATCTTTTCTTATTTACAAAAAATAAGCTGCACCTATTGATAATTTTAACATAATCAAGATGATAATATGTATAAGTTCCGAGTATATTAGGATAAATTTCGAGAATTATAGGTTCGTCATTAATGCAATATAAATTTGTTCATTAAAAATCCAATTGTATTTTAAAATTTAATACATCATCATTAAAATAGATAAGACAAAATTAATTTTATTTAGCGATTGAAGTAAGTACCATAAGACTTCTTTTTAATCAAGTAGGAAACAAAAATATTAAAACCTATATTAGGTAATTGTATACCGACAAAATTTTAAACAAAAATATTAAAAAAATTACATACATATCTGTATAACTGAATATAGAATTTATTTCATAATATTATTACAATTTAGCTTGTATGTGATTTCCTTGATAATTAAGAAATTATGATATCTAAATTGTAAGGATAGAAACATTTATTGCAATGAGCTTTCACAATAGTTTTTTTTGCTTATTGATTTTATTTATTTTTCGTTTTTTTCTATAACTATATCAATTTTAATGTTTTTTTTTTTTTTATTTAATATTCCTAAATAAATAATAAGAAATATTGAACGACCAGTTTCATTGTAATAATTCAAGGACTTTCACTTGGATCTTTAATACGTTAGCTCAATAAGCTTAACTCATTCATTTGTCGTTGTTATATGTGAAAAATCCAAACCTTCCCGTTAATCGTCGGTTGGAGAAAATTTTGGGATAAAATTAGCCACGCTACGTGTCTTTACCGTTATTGTAAAAACTAGATAAACAATTATAAAAAAAAATCATCGAGCGCTTAATAAAGAACACGTGCAACTTGCCTCTTCTGATTAGTCATGAAGTACGTGACTTGTAAATCGTCATTACACCGCGTCCCGCACAAGGTAAAAAGTATTTTGCTTGTCGCGAGTACGGACGTTTGCGCTTTCTTGCCCCTTTTTTCAAGTGGCGCAGATATCGGGATGACAATTTATCGAATGATAAATTCCTCGGAGATAGGATCACGTCGCGTCTAGATTAAACGGCGATCCCTTTCGTTCTCTACTCCGTTCTTATAAGTCTTCTTTTCTGTCTATTGCGCATCTCCCCCCCCCCTCGCCTCTCCCTTCGCCATTCACGAAATTAAATATCGGCTGGAATTGCAGCAACTTCTGCTGGGCGCTATAGATTGCTCTCCCTCCGTCTTCGTCTTCGTCGAAATTCCACTGAGCCGACTTCGCTCTTATCTGCCACCGCAGACTCTGCGATCGCCTCCCACCACCTTTCGCTCTCCCGTCCTCGTCCTCTCGCTCTAATCCCTCCACGTACCGCAACTCGACAAACAGCAGCTCTCGCACTCTCCTTCCCACATATATATCTCAAAGTTACTCGGAGTCGTGGCTCCGTCGCAACCCTCCGTGTCACACTTCTTCTGACCTCCGGTGCTTTAGTTCAGCTCATCCCCTATCGCTGCCCATCCTTCTTCTCTTCTTTTCCATCCGGTTGGCTTCGCATTTGCTCCCCTTGTTCGCGCGACTATCGCTACGATACGTCGTGCCGCGCACTTCTCAACCGCGACTTTACGTATTGGCACGTGTCAGTATCCTTGGTCGGTAAGCCGTTATCGAATAAAAAGATCTATCGCGCTGAGCGACGCTTTGCTTTCCCTAAACTAGCCGGCGTCGAACAACCGAGGCGGGAAATTTGCAAGAAACACGAGCGACCAATGACCGCACCATCGATCCCCCTCCCAACACGTGAATTTTACTGGAGATGTCGATAAGCATTGGATGTGCCCAACATTAGGGTATCATATCGCTATTCGTCCCATAAGACGACTTCTTTCATCATTTTTTTCTTTATTTTTAAATTGGCATTTATTTAACGTATTTGTAGTTGAAGGTATTAGAAAAGCGGGACTTAAAGGATTAAAACTCTCCATATGCTCAATACTCTTTGCCATTTATGTATTATTTATGGAAATATGTCAATTTGAAAAATTAAATAATGATTAAAACACGCATTACGAATAATAATAATGTACATGCACTGATTTATGACAAGCGACAATTATTTTTACCTAACGTGTTTTATAGTAGTATAGTTTCAGCTATACAATCTCCCTCGTGCACTTGTTATTCCCATTACAAGCTTTTTTCAAGAACGGTGCAAGAGAGGCAATATTGATTGTAAAAACACGCTAAAAATTACCGTTTATATCCGATGTACCTTTCGTCGTAAAATGATAAATTATGTATAAGGTGCCTTATATTCAAGAACCACTCTCTCTCTCTCTCTCTCTCTCTCTCTCTCTCTCTCTCTCTCTCTCTCTCTCCCTTTCAATCAGTAGTCTCAGGAGTATATTAAAAATATATGGGCAAACTACGAACAAAAAGAAGAAGCATGACTACCGCGTGATATATAATTTATAATCCCCCTGTATAACTTTTCCATCTCTTCCTTTACCTGCACACTCTATCTCACTCCTTCTACCTACCAATCCATCTATTTTTATATATATGTCTTTATCTGTATCTCACGGAACAACAAGTAAATCCCAATGAAACGCGCCAGTCCTACCAACGTGTACGTGACACACGCGATCGTGGTGATCGAGCAAGGAATTGAGAGAGAGAGAGAGAGAGAGAGAGAGAGAGAGAGAGAGAGAGAGAGAGAGAGAGAGTGTGTGTGCGTACAGAGTCATGTGTATAATTTCGACCGAGCATCGAGGATAATGCACAAAGTGCACATTCGGAGGCAAACAAGGAATCCATGTGAGTTGAGGTTTGCTGTCTTCATAACCCGATTACAAGGAGTATCAAGAAGCTCGGAAATAGATAAAAACTGGTTCGACCGCTATTCCGTGTAATTAGTGCGTTAAAACGGGATACGCGCGAAGCCCTTGAGCTTACATCCATGTGAGTTTGAGAAAAACGTGTGCGCCTGTGTAATTGTGTGCGCGTGCTTGTGCGGGCTTGTGTGCTCGCGCGCGCTCGTGTGCCGGTAAATTGCTTACTTAACAGTCAGTAAGTCATGACCTTGGATTGTCGGCAAGGTTAGTCCCTCTCTATAGATTATTTGAATGAAGAATTCTGAATTTTTGCACTGTTATCTACCCACCTTGTGCAATTGAATAGCGAAAGCAGGATGTGAACTGATCGAAACATTGTTATAAGCAAAAATGCAATATGTCCGTTCGAGTTGGTCATTTAATCGTATTGACGGATGAATTTACAAGTGGCTTCATCACTTAATTAATAAAAGAATTCCAATTGCTCAAGGATGGGTATTAAATTTCGATATTTGACTATTAAATGCGATACTCGACTGTTAAATAAATCTTTGTAACATTGCGATTATCTAATAAGAAATAATGAAGAAAAAAAAACGGAGAAGAATAATAAAAGGAAAAAAAAAAAAAAATAAACGGTTAGCGGCATCTTAATTTGGAATGAAAGTTTCCATAGATTTCGTTCCACCGAAGACATGTAATTTTAAAGATGGTTTTCTACTTATATATATTCCGCGTGTACCTCGAGAATTAAATTATTGATTTGTCTTGTATATTTTTATGAACTGAACCCACGGATAAAAATAGGCTTGGCCCGAGCTTTATATTCAAATAGTCAAAAAACACGCAGTTTTTACCATCTGATTTATGGTCTCATTCCAATAAACGTAATGTATCCTATAATTCTTAAATAATTTATGGCCATTTTAAACGAACATCTTTATTTGTGGCTTAGTTGACTTTCGAAGAACTTATAATCTCGCAAGGCTCAGGATTTCCCCATTCATTTTGCAATTTAGCAAAGTCGATTAATTGTCAAATTATACATGAAATTTACGATAAACTAGCGCCGTCCGCTAGCTCGGCCAATCCTTATCCTGCCTTATCATTCTTAAATTCAAAATGAAAGCAAAGGCAACAAAACTATAAAGGGGCGGGGGCTAGCAACATCAACGAAATGAGTCGAGCTAGCAACTGCCAATGTGCGAGAACGATAATACAAACAGCTGTGGACCCTTGAAGCCCTTCGAGCTCCGTCGAGCACCCCCCTTGGGCGACCCTTGTTTCAACATTTAATTGCAGCTGAGTCGCACCGAATCGCCAGGAGAAACGGATGTCGCCGCGCGGAGAAATGGCCATGATGGGGGAGGACGAAATCAGATGTGACGCGCAATAAAGGAATAATTCATTACTGACGTGGTTTAATTTGAAGAGTCGCCGATGTCACATACCCTAGTCACGGTACCTTCGCGAAACTTCGCAATTGACATTGGCGGTCCTTTTATTATTACATTTTTACCAGACTCCATTACGATTAGAAGATAGCGCGGCAATACCTTTGCGATTCTACCAAGCGATACCGTCATTTGTTGTTTATAAATATAGCGAACACATGCACGCAATTGCATGACAAATACAAATATTCAAGCAGTACTTTCATTAGTTACTTAATTAATCCTTTACACCTCTATATACACACATACATACACGTCTATATACATACATACATACATACATATATATATATATATATATATATATATATATATATATATATGTATATTGTAATGTTAAAATATCCATTTACAACGACGTTCCATCTTATTTTCTACTTGACGAGTTTCTTAATGAGATAAATAGGAAAACCATGGGAAAAAAAAAATTACCATGGAACGCTTTTAAGCTTCTCAAGCCCTTCAATGGCTCTCGTTTATTATTTTTTAATTCTATAGCCGTAGCATCGAAAATAGAGTACGGCATATTAGAATAATTTATCAGCAATCGTCCCGACACATTTCTTACTTCGCGACCAAGCCAGCGTGAAACAAGAAGGGCGCGAGGTCTAACACAAGGAAGAATAAATACGACCCGAAGGGTGAGAGGATATAGGAGAATACATGATTTTCCTGTAGGCGCGGCATTTTTAAAAATGAGAGGCAGTTGTCGTTGGTGTGGAAGACTTGGTTTCAAGGGGTACGACAGGCGGCCTAGCGACGAACCAAGGAGGGGAGTGACGGGACTTGGTGGAGGTTGAGAGAAAGGGGAGAGGTAAGTCTGAGAGAGAAAGAGAGAGAGAGAGAGAGAGAGAGAGAGAGAGTGGATAGTCGTAGCGTAGAAATCTCGAGAGACCGCGTGCCTAGTAGACGGTCCCAGCCGCGTTGATTGCGATTGTGGCGGGCCGCAGGCGAGAATTAAAGGGCGAGGTGAGCTTTATTATATTCGCCCGTGATTCAGAGACCGCGAGTTCGAGCCAAAAATACCCCTTTTGCGCTCTGGATCTATTTGGAGTGAGGATGTAATACGTCGACACTTGCGTGGAGGAAGGTGCTCTATTAATACGAGTCGGGGCGAGCTTTGGCACTTCCGCTTTATCATTCTCTTATTATTTCTTTTTAATCTCCACAGTCTCATTGAGCAATGACATACGAAGCTTCTATTGCAGAGATCTTCGGGAGCGCGAGGCTTCGCAAGCGGGTTCAACGGGTAGGGCACGTTAGGAGCGGTTGGGGCACGGGGGCGGTAAAGGGAATTTTAATAACTGCAAATTGAACCGCGGTGAAAGCTGTTTGCGCTCGAAAGAGAGAAGGCTGAACGAGAGGGCCAGTGTGCGTACATGTGTGCATGCATGAGGAGAGAGAGAGAGAGAGAGAGAGAGAGTGTGTGTGTGTGTGTGTGTGTGTGAGGAACAGCCAGACAGAGATGGATTTATTTACGTTACGATTTCAATGTAACATTCTGTGCAAATATACTTGTTTCGCAAACAAGCTCTTTCAAAACAACTTAAAAATAGGTCTTTGAATAAGCGTCAGAAATAGATGTGAGTTAATTTATACAATTGTGACCTATTTATGCACACAAGTTCGCCATAAATTCATGCGGATCGATGAATATTATGATTAAATATAATCATGTCCCCGACTCATTTAATAAACCATAATTACTTAATATTCCGATAATGTTCGTGATTTTTCCTACTTTTAAAATAGTATCCTCGTACTTTTCATGACTCGATGATAGAAAGCTTGATTCGCTTAATTTATTTATGAAATATCACGGCCCGGATTATAGAGTTAATTAAGAAATTTATATTTGATACATGTGATATTCACACGGTACAATTATATTATAAATTTATTCCTATTCCTAGGTATTTATATTTTTATTTTATTTTATTATATCTTTGTTTTTCGTTTTTAAGTTTTTGAAAAAACTGCTTGCTCGATTGATTATTCTGAAAATAATTTCATATCGTCATCATGAAAGGTTTTACAAGAAAATATAATAGTCAGTTGCGAATAATGAATTTTCATTAAATATATCGCTATTATTGGGCATACACCGTCCGACCATATTATAAATAAATGCCCTTGGAATGTATGATTTAAAAGTGCATAATAAATTAATTATTATTTTCATTTTTCATTTACCGAAATACACTGAAACGGACAATTTTCTAATGATAATTTAAGCTTCTAATAAATCATGCGTGCAACTTTATAGCATCAGTGATAAATTTAAATTCAATATATATTTATATAAACTAATATGCAATTATTATGCATGTCAAGTGGATACTCCGATAAAATACTTTTTTAATTACTAAATACTTTTTTAATTCCAACTATGATAAATTTCATTCGATAAAAATTTCCACGATATTCTACAAACGTGCAGGTAATTTGTGTACTCGGTTAGATTAAAATTACACGGACTTAAGGCTTTGAAGGAGTCAAATATTGAAATCGACAAGTCATATTATTCTTTATATTTTCTATTTAACGAGTAAAAGTACGAACGTCCGCTATATATTCTATACTTAAAATAATGTGAAACGCTCCCTTTACGATCATTTATTAGGCACGTTATTTCAGTCGAATGAGATCGCTGCATGACATTTATTAGGCTTTAAAGTGAATTTCAGCTACTTCATTGACACAAAGAGGACAATAAATATCAAACCCATTGAGAGTTCAAAGTTTCAATTTGGTATAAGTCTCGGTAAAATAAGGAGAATAGATGAAAGTCAAGTCCTTCATCTCGATTCCCCGTGAGCCATTAGAGACATAGAGAAGAGGCGACGAAAATCAATATACATACTAGCGCCACATAAATCAATAAAGCAGCTCACGCACATTCAAGCACGTAGTAGACACACTCGCAGGCAGACAAGATACGCCCTTGTAGGCTGTCGCTTCGCCTAGATCCAAAGCCAAGGTGATTTGCCGAGCGTCTAAGGACTAGCGGACTTGGGCATGCCGTAAGTCGAGGATGAGCGTGCGCAAGAGCGAAAGAGCATGATGATCTAGCGTATATGGTCGTAAAATACAGCCGCAGACAGAGACAGACACAAAGAGAGATAGAGATAGAGAGAGAGAGAGAGAGAGATAGAGATAGATAGATATAGAGATAGATAGATATATAGATAGAGAGATAGAGAGAGAGAGAGAGAGAGAGAGAGGGAGAGAGAGAGAGAGAGCAGCAGCAGCAGCAGCAGCAGGCCAGTTTAGGTGGGCAGACAGGCAGCGGAGAGAGCAGCAGCCGAGCCCTGATGTTGTTGCTGCTGCTGCTACTGCTGGTACTACTACGACTATCGGTGGTGGTGGTGGTGGTGGTGGTGGTGGTGGTGCTGGTGCTACTGCGCTGCTGCCCGCACCAGGCACCCCTCCGCATATTTCACCGAGAATTTACGAGCTTCGATACGACAGGGAAATTGCAAGAATGGCGGAGTAATCTATCTCTCCTTGCCTCCGCGCTCGCTCTTCTTCTTTTCCTAGCAGTCCCCCCCCCCCTGCTCCTCATCCGTCTCCCGCATCTCGCTGCTCCTCACCCCCTTCCGCCCCTTATCCCGTTTTCTCCAGTCGACCGGCTAAGCTGCGCCCCTTGTGCGCGAACAGCCCCTCGTTTTCGATGCCGAGAGCTTGCGCCGTCGGATGAAGAAAATTCGCCTTCTGCCCCGGGGAGAGTAGCGCCACCTTCGGCCAGATAAAGAGGGATTTGTTCGACCCGCGTCCCGGCCTAATTGTCCTTCCCAGATAACCGGTGATCTATAGCGCGGATCGCCCACGCCGATCTTCCTTCATCCGAGAGACAAAGAAACATTGTGGCCGGTTATCGAGTAGCTGCCCTACGTGTGACGTGCGACGTGCCTTTTCTTGCGGCTGTACCTCACTCCTTTCGGAGAGCCGACAATTATTTTGATCGATGACAGCCTCTTACGAACTTAAAGAAATCATTGATAGTCCCGGAAGGTGGAATTCCTATTGCTTATCTCCAGGATCGCAGATATTTCCCGATTTGGTCTCTTTAGAAAGGGAATAATTGAGCCGAAGATATCTCCGGTCGTTAATCAGCCCTGACTTATAATTTTGGAATCCAGCGGAATAACGTTGTAGAACTTTCACTTATGAAAAAATAATCATCCTCCACTAATCTTGATATTAAGTTCAATTTATCCGTAAAATAAAAGAGATCGTCATTAGCATTGGCATTCAACAATTTTATTTTTATTTTCTAATTGCCTTTGTATACGCGCCTAACGCATACACAATAACACATACACGCACACACGCAGTCAGAATCTCGCTCGCTCTCTTTGTCTCGTCGTTTTTATTTTTACAATTTAATTTCATACGTAACATAAATATATCTTGAAAATCAACCACTATTTTATTATATGAATATAACAGTTGACGTTGTCTAATACTTTTGTTTTATACAATTGTTAATTTCTTTTGTACAAAAATACAATATAGACGCTTTGTTTTACTTGCACGTAATTTACTATTATTATTATCATTATTAGTATTATTATTATCATATTTTAAATTAGAAAAGAAATCATATTATAAATTAGCAAAATCTTTTTTCTTTATTCATTGTTCATTCCTCATTTATTCATTTATTTATATTTTTTTTTTTTTTTTTTTTTTTTTTTTTTAAATTTTACATAACCTGTCGAACGCATGCGGACATATATTTATTGCTTCCCTTCATTTTCAACTTTCGAATATCAAGTTATCAAAATTCTTCTCAATCAAAAATAGGTCATACCTTATTAGCAAATATTTATAACTTACTTAAATTTTATTTATTTATTTATCGAATACTTTTTCGCTGGGCTTTTTCTACATTTTCATTTCCACATATTTTATTGTTTCTATCGTATATTTCGACGGGTTATATCGTATTTTCTAATAATAATAATAATAATAATAATAATAGTAATATATATATATATATATATATATATATATACACATGTATTCTTAAATTTATTCATTGTCCTATGTATGTATTTACTTTTCAGTAAGGGAATTTTATTGTGCATTAGTTGAATTATAATAAAAATATTGTATCAATAGATTCCAACATTGGATTTTTATATTTATTCGGAAAATCTAGATCTAAAAATGTTTTGCTTATACAATTGATATATATTTGTAGACATACAGACACAAGTCTATAAAACATTATTTCTTGAATAAGAAGGACAATGAAAGTAAGAAAAATTTCTAAAGTTAAAGAAAAAGTTACTCACGATATAAATGTAAAGTGATAAATATTCAAATAAACTTAGAACGAAACAGACAATTTAAATATGCTTTTTGCCAACTATTGTTGTTACTTTACTTTCACTTAACGTACAAAACTTTCATTGGCCATTTATGAATAATTAAAAATGAGGCTTTCAAATTACAGTATCAAGTTAACTGTACGAATAATCTTCAACAAATTCATATTGACGAATAATTTGTTCATTCGATAATTCGTTGATTAATCATTAACTTTATTTTATGCATATTACCGTTACTTATTCATTATATTTATTCAATCATGATCAATTATTAATTCTTATTTATAATAAAAATTTCATAATTCAATTAGTTTTTAAATACTTTTTCTAAGATTATTTTATTACAATTTGATTTTCTTACACAGCGTTTATTGTATTTTTACATTATTAAAATATATTACGAATTGATATACCACTTTGGATTATAAGCATTTTTCGTCACGAAATGTTTAATACGTGAAATGCATAATCTCGTGACTGACGGGCTTATAAATAATTAATAAGAAGTTGAAAGGATAATAGAATTTTATAAATTTTATACATTTTATATATTGTTTTATAAATTGGATCTAAAAATAAAATGACAAGTGTCGTGTAATGATAAAATGTTGAATAGAGTAATAAAGCAGAAACGCGGAGATTCTCGTGAAATGCCAATATTATGGCCCCACTCATACAGTCACTATGAATGGTTTTATGTAACCAAAGTGTTACATATTATTACAACAGAATGCTTCGAGTGCATTGGGATGTCGTGCAATCGAGATTTCGTGGCTACTGAAAGATCTGGATTATTTAAATATAGAAGGCGAGCTGACTGCAGATGCTAATCGCAATTTGTTATAATAAAAATTATAGGATTTATAAATGTAGGGCCCCATAGTCCTGTATACTATGAAAATTACACTTTTCATTGAATCTTATAAGTTTATATATTTAATTATATTAAAAGAATACGGATTATTAGTAATCTTTCTTGGAATTGCATTGTGCTCACTGAAAAGTCCATACGATTGGCATATCAAATAAAAAAATTTCAAGAGAAATATTTTCATAATTTCAACCATAACCATGTATATTTATTATATAAAAATCCAACAAATGCCTAACTCTGCCATGAGATATTCCTATTTATTTTTTTTTTTATTCTCTATTACAATTTATACCCCCAGGTCAACATGACATAAGCGCCAAACTGACAAGTTCAATTTATACTCAGAGGCGGTTGACATTCGCGGCCAATAAATGAATGAAATGCAGGTGGAGGATCAAAACATTTCCATACATAACAAGAGCGGCGTCGATAAAATTCAATTGAAGTAGCGAAAGATTAGAACGGTAAAACAGCTCATGAATCAGCAGTCATCGAACGATAAAGCAAACAGCAGCGGTCCGACAAAGATGAAGAAAGAGTCGTTGGTGCTTAGGTGCAAGGCGGCTTTGGCGCACTCGCGCGATAAAGAGAGAAAGATAGAGTGAAAGAGAGAGAGTGAGAGAGAGAGAGAGAGAGAGACACTATGTGTGTGTGTGTGTGTGTGTGTGTGTGTGTGTGTGTGTATGAGTGAGAGTGAGTGAGAGAGAAAGTGAGAGTGAGAGTATGAGAGCGATCGATGAGGAGGGGCGGAGGGGTGGGGATTAGAGGAAAATAAAGGCAGAGAAATGCAGGCAGAATGGGCAGGATTGAATCGTCGAGTATTGAAGAAGGCGAGCAGGAGCGCGAAAGGGACAATTAAGGACTCCTCCGCGGGCGACGGCCAGCGATCCGCGCCGCTCTCCTCTGCGTCGTTGGTGCGCGCATAACTTACGCCGACCACTGTGCGCGCAGTCGCGCACACACGAGGGGAAACTGGGCGCGAGCCACTGACCGTCTCTCCTTTCCCTCCCCCTCCGGAAACGCACTCTGTCTCCCTCGCGCACGCACGCGCGCACACGGACGTACCACGGGAGCGAAAGGGAGAGAGAGAGAGAGAGAGAGAGAGAGAGACGCCGCTCACGCTTTAATTTAACGCAGCAGCTGTAATCCCATCTATTATAGCCGCGGTAATATACGATCGCTCGAGCTTCATACTCCGTTTTTTCACTAATTAACAGACGGGATAAATCGCTCTCGTTCTTCCGACCCCCGGACACGAGCCGCTCAATCTCTCTCTCTCTCTCTCTCTCTCTCTCTCTCTCTCTCTGTCTATCTGTCTTTCTATCTCTATCTCAATATCTCCATCTCTATCTCTCTCCATCTCGCTTGGTTTCGCACGCGTATGTCTTCCCGCGGCGAAACCACCCCGCTTTATTTATGCTTTTTTACGCGGCTGCGATACGAGTTTTACGAGTCGTGCGGCCGTCGCTTCTAATCGGCAGCGATTTGTCGCGCAAGTATCGTCAGAGGTTTATTGACTGCCTCGTGGTGACTCCCTTCGTTTGTTTCACTTTCAATGGCCGTTCACGTTCGAATGCCTATTTCCAGGTGAGTGTGAGGCGAGGGTATCCGGATGAATGGCAATTTGGCGAGAAGAGAGCGGAATTTCCGAACGTTCGATATCAAAGACATAGCTTTACGTGTTTAGAAGCGCATACTTCGCTCATGCATTAGAATTTTGTAATTTGTAATTGTTATAGCATTGATGTACCATTGTAAATGGGTCAAATGTAATATAAAAAAGAATATGTGGCTATTGGTAGAAATAGATCGATAACGGTTAACCTTCGTTGATTCGTAGAAACAAATGAATAATAATTCGGAATACTTTAACGTTTTTACATGTAAATTTAATTGGCAGTTATATAAATAAATAGTGAAAAGATCCTAGGTAATTCTTTGCCATAAATATATGCGTGAATACTGAATAGAATGATAATAATTGTGAAAGTTTTGTATTTTAATTCATTTGATTAAAGTAAAATTGAATTACGATTGATTTTAAAAACATTAAACTGTGAAATTAAAAACTGGCGCTCCAATTGTTTTCGCAACTTCGAAAAAATTTAATAAAAACTCATTAAGAATTTTTAATACTAAATATTAAATAACTTAACTGATTACTATATGAATTGCAAAATCAAAATTGCACTATTAATAGATGCTAATTTCGATGAATCAAAGTTATTATTTGAAACTTCCTTTTATATTCATTTTTCGTATCTTACGCCTGGATCTTTTAATTTTATTTCATGGCCAATTAAGATTAAATGAAAGAGATTCTCGTTAGTTGACAAATGAAAAAAAATTAAAACGATTTTATTATTAAGTAATCGAGTTGGTTAAGTCAATTTAAACAGTATTATTATCCAATACTTTGTAACAAAATAATAAATATAAACAACAATCTTTGCAACAATGAATCATTCTTTCATTAAGAGCTTTATCGTTCTACTTTCATTAAAAGTATTAGTGAACTTTTAAAACGAAATCTCAGCAAATTCACAATTATCTTAAAAATCTTCCACGCAATAACTTACGTTTCGACATGTTCTGTCTAAAGAGAAAAAAAAAGAAGAAATGGAATGAGAGAAAGAGAGAGAGGGAGAGAGAGAGAGAGAGAGAGAGAGTGGATGGATGGATGGGGGGGGGGATAGCCTGCAGCATCCAGCAGGGAGCTTCGAGTTGCGTAGGTAATAAGATTTTAGAAAAAAGAAGCAGGAAACCGTGCACATTAATCGGTTCGTTAGCACCTAACAACATGTATTACTTGTAGAGAAATAAGGCGTTGACAAACATAATGATACACGTGTTTTATATAAATTTGTCCTCTAATAAAATTTAATGGCGAATGTGGATATTCATACGTGTTTCGAAATATAATCCCAATTGATTTAGTCGTGTGTTTACACGAAAGTATTGTACACACACAAAACTCGTATGATGCACTTAAGCATTAACTGAACATAATACGAATTCGCTGTACAAAAGAATAAAAATTTTAATTTGAAAATTATCTATTCATCTTTTTATAAATTTTGAATAATTTATGGATAATAATATCGATGCAATGAAATTTTGAAATTATTTATTTAAAATATTTCTGACTTCTTTTTAATCAAATTTAATTTAAAATAATTACAATAACATAGTATAATCTGTTAAATGAATCTTAAATCATTTATTCTTAAAATTTGGCAATTTTCAAATGCCAATGCTCTAATTATAAATAATTGTATAAGAAACAATATCAGTATCGTAAAAGCAGTTAGAATTATAAAAATCTATTTAGTTGAAATGAGTGTATATATATTTATTTAAGATCTAAAGGTCTTAGGTAGGAAAACAAAAAATCACGTGGTTGGAAATAGTTTCTACAAATGCTACACTAAACCTTTCCGTCTGAAAACGTAAGCAGTCATGCATAAACTAACACACTGCTACACTATTTAATTAGATAGGCAACGTCGCACGGAACTTAATTCTCTAATTAATTTCACACATAATAAATGAAAGCATCAAGTCTTTTCTATTTGTTTTCTCTCTGTCTGTCTGTTTGTCTGTCTACCCATCTCTCTCTCTCTCTCTCTCTCTCTCTATCTATCTATCTCCCTATGTATATGTATATATATCACTATCTTATTATATATCACTGTCTTCTTCATAAGCACGACTGCACCATAAAAAGTATCATATATGCTTGCACCTATATATACGTACATAAATTTTCTTCGTAAGTAAATGAATATGCATGTGTGTGTGTGTGTGTGTGTGGGTGTGTGTGTGTGTGTGTGTGTGTAATGATGGGAGGGAGACAGAGAGTGAACGAGAGTTGGGACAAGGAAGGGAAAGGAAGAGAGATAGAGTGAGAGCAAAAGGAATGGGTAACGAAATCGAGAAAATGGTGGAAAGGGAGAGAGAATATCGTATAACTCTGTCTGCCAATGTTGTCGTAATTCACTACATTTAAATAGACCTTTTTTGTATGTTTCTTTTTTTTTAATCGCCATTACTAAAACGATGAAAGTTTAGTTCGTCTAGATTTAAAATCTACATGAAATAAAAATTCCATTTGAATGCACACTGCTTAATACGTATGGTAAAGTGACTTTTTATTTATATTTCCTTCGTAGTTTAAACATATATTTCTTTATAGATAAATATTATTCAATCCTTCGCCTTGTATACAGTTGCAATAAACTATCGAATAATTGTTATTCCGATATCAATGGTTACATTTACTTTATGTATTAAAGTTGGCGATAGGCTTGTTAGGCTCAAATAATTATTTCGAAATAAATAATAAATTCGAAAAAGTCGGGTAATCATAGTGAGCTACGACGTATCGAATATCACACGTATAAAAAGTTAATAATAGTCGCTGAATTTGAAATTATGAGGTTTGCAAATAGCGAAGAAGATGAGCTTAAAATGCCGTATGCACGGATAATTGTTGAATAAAGAAGTATAGAATAAAGTTTCGTAGCTTCTTCGTTAAAATTCTTTATAGAGTCCTGGAGACTAATCGACTTCCTAGTCCCCCTCGAAATCAGTCAAGTGATGTGAAACAAAGCAAAGGAGACTGAAAAAGTATCGGGGGAAAAAGAAGTCATCCCGATAAAACGAAATAACTGTGAAGGATGTACACGGTGGCCTCGGCGAGGTCCCTACGAGACATCGATAAAGCCGTATGAGATATGGGAACAGAAAAATTTGCATTTCATAAAATACGTCTGCTGGAGTGAAGAGCATGGCTCGAGGGGTTGGGGTACGAACAACAAAAAGGGGGCATGAACGGAACATCTAAGACACATGGTATGAGAAACGTAGAGAGATGGCGCGGCCTGGTTCAGAGTCAGCGACGGCGACGGCGACGACGACGACGACGACGACCACGACAACAACGACGACGATGAAGAGGATTGGGCCGGAAGAGTTCGACGACGGAGAAGCAAAGCCGAGATAAAAAAAAAGGGGGGGGGAGGGGGGTGGAAGGGAGAGAAGAGGGGCAGATAAGACGTATAAAGGAACTCGAACGAGATAGAGGCGGCCATTCTCTCGTTCATATTCGTGCGCGTGAGAAGAGTCGTGCGAAGGGGAATTCAAAGGAGCAACGGTATAAAAGTGGGAAGGCAAGCTGGAGATGCTGAGCCCCGCGAAAAAGGAAAATGTGGGTATGTGACGAGAAGAGGCAGAGGGGGAGAATGAAAGGGAGAGCGAGAGAGAGAGAGAGAGAGAGAGAGAGAGCGCGAATGGAGGCGGTGTATAGGGAAACAAATCAACTCGGCTTTTGGCTCGCTCGAGTTTTTAGTGGCGAGGTTCCAAATATTTGCTTTGGCCTGCGGAACGCAAGCCATCTTCGTATCTCCTCCTCCTCTCCCCATTCCGCCCTTACACACTCACTTACTCACTCACTCATCCCTCCCTTCCCCCTCTCTCTCTCTCTCACTCTCTCTCTCTCTCACACACACACACACACACACACACACTCTCTCTCTCTCTCTCTCTCTCTCACTCTCTCTTGGGAGCGCAGACTGATTCGGTCCCGGACGAATATACCGACCTACTAGTAGCACGAGAATAAAAAGATAGAAGAGGAAAAGGCAAAAAAATGGGCAGATGAAGAGAGATACGAGACTTTTTGAAAGCGTACAACAGCCAAGAACTCATAGCGGCATAGTATTTCCTTTTGTATTTTCTTATTTTCCCTTTCATTCTCCTCGCTCCGCCGCCATCATTCTCCACCTTTCATTTTTCTTATCACTGTCGCCCGCTTTTCTAGCCGGCCTACCCTGGCGAGCTGCCGCTGTATCTCTCTTTCTCGCTTTGCTCGCGTATACGTCTTCCTCCGGTCGCGTATCATCGTCGCCGCTACCTTGGACTCCGTCCCTCTTCCTATCCCTTGCGCCACTACGAACGCAGAAAAGAGAAAAGTAGCTGCCAAGAATACGCTAGAAAGCACTGCATCATGCGCATTATTATATGCGAACACCAGTACCGCGATATCGCCACTACGAATCGTCTCTCTCTCTCTCTCTCTCTCTCTCTCTCTCTTAGTCGGTCTTCCTGCCATCTTCCATCGCATTATATTTTTTAGTTCCTTTGCATTATTTTTATTCCGGATAATAAATTACGAGAGCTTTACATTTTCTTTTGTAAATATTTGTGGTTGTGCCGATGTTTTTTTTTTAATTTTATTTTATTCTGAAATTAATTTTTTCTACTAAATTTATATATATATATATATACATAGTTAGGTATACATATACGTCCATACGTTTATGTAAGCACACACTTATAAATTAGTGCTGTTGGGGAATGGGGAAACCTATGGATAACACCATTCTCTTCCATAACACTATCAATGATCAAGATGACTACCGACGTCATTTATACTTTATAACGAATATCTATTTACTATTTATATAGTTTTTACCAATAAAAAGTATTATAATTTTGTGAGAGGATGAAAAAATTTTATCCTAAACAAATTTTTTGACCAAGAAACATCAGTTTATCAACGTCCTTCAATATTTTCTTTACCGTACTGCAATTTAACGTTCGGCGTTTTATATCGCTTCTGCATGTGTGCGTGTATGCGTACACAGATTAAATCTCAATTACAGTATAGATTTGATTTGTTACCCATGTGAAATCAAAAATCGCTGAAATAAATAATAAACGAAATAGTAAAACAATTATTTTTCTCGCTGTGAGCGCTATTTATAAAGTTATAGAATACATTTCGTGATTTGTGAATTGTCATAAATTGGAAAATTGATCGTTTGCATTTTTTTTTCTTTTTCATTGTAACTTTATTTGTGCTATCTAAGTTCAAGAGATAAATGAATAATTTACTATTTTACACAAAAACATGATACGATGATATACTATCATTTTAAAATGCACACACCTCTCAATTACCAAGCATCATTTAACAGCTTCACACTCTGAAATATCATACCATTGGTACACGCTATGTAAAACGATCGTATATTAACATTGGCAATGTTTATTGCAATCCCAATAATATCATGTATAGTTCTCGATATCATTTTTATCACTCCTCCGACAAAGCGCGAAGAATGCGTCTCTTAAATTTCACCACTTAATCTCTCGATGATTTGCCATGCATAATATGCAAAGTGTAGGAAAAACAACAACGTCGCATTAATGACTCTCTTAATTCTTGCTTTTAGCGTATCCTCGCTTATATTTTTCGCCCATCTTCCTAACTCTAGGTCCATTAATAATGGGCGGGCATGCACCGCAAACTCCATCTCCCTTTGACCCCCGCTACAGCCGCCGCCTCGCGACGCCTCTCGCCGCGCTCCCTACGCCAGGCTCAGCGACGCAGCCCCGCCTCGTCGTGTCGCCTCACGGACGCGGGCTTCCAATTATCAAAACATGTATGTAAAATTATGGAAATGTATTTGTGTCGCTAGGCTGCGATGCGCCACGTTTCGCGCGCCCGTCTCGCCAACCTCCGCCGAGCGCGACGAGAATTTTTCCGAGAATACGACACTTTTGTTTTTCGGGGACGGGGCCGACTGCAGGACTATCGAAATGCATTTTCACGGTGCCGTGGATGCGTACCTTAATTCGCTCCACCTTCCGCCCGCCGACTCGACATTTATCCTTAACTTTTACGGCGAATTTCCGACTTTTTGAAGGAGGGGAGAGACTCGCGCGCTCACTTAACTTCCGCCCGCAAAATCTATTACGCGGTAATGTATTAGGACGTTTTGTATTAATTAGATTTCTTTTATACGCACGTACATACACCCGCGCTCTACCTATATATCCTAATATATATATATATATATACATATATATATACATATATACATATCGACCACCCAATAAAACATATCGAGGCAATTAAACCTGTTAAAATATGGCTTCTCTTAATAAATTGTACATAAAAGGTACTGTGATTGAAACATTTTTTTTTTCAAAAAGCATTCATGCTATTTTATTGCCTTACCTTCAATATACTCAAAGACAATGATATTAGATATTAAACAGTTCGCTGTGAAGGTAAGTTATAGCTTTTTCATTTTAATGCTTGTATAGAATAAATTCTGAATAAATAATGACCATAATTGTGTTTGCATTTTTCTATGGCGATGCTTAAATTGTTAACCATTGATGAATATGCAATTTAATACCGTAATGGATATTGTACAATTTTTAGCTCGCGTAATTATAATACTATGCATCTAATATTTTCTTCCAATGAAAAAGTAATTGCTTATATTTACATATTATTCGTAATAATGCAGTAATTAAAAAAAAAAAAAAAAAAAAAAAAAAAAAAAAAAACGAATAAAGAAGAAAGAAAATTGCACTAAGCATAATTATTTAATTAATGCTGCAAAAATTTAGATTGTTAATATTAAAATTACAAGAATATGAGATGAGTTACATTACAACGCCATTGTTAATAATAAATTTATTATTATTACTTCATAATAATATCGATAGATTAAATTTCAAAGGGAAATAAGCTCTTTTACGTGCTAAAACTTATATACGTGCTTGTGCAAATAATGCATAATTATTTATAAAATTTTCCCTTGCCATATATCTAGAAAATGTATGAAAAGCGACGTTGCGCACGAGTTAATTGAATAAGAAAAGAATAATTTTCATGCGATGTCATTGCATGAAATTGGCTAAAATTCGGCAGCTATTCTTAAAGATCAATTAATTCAATAAAAATTACACGTAAATTTAACGAATAAGATGCTTTAAATAAGCATTTACGATGTTATATTTGAAAATATTCCGATTAATTAAAAAAAAATATCATGATTTTTGTCACGTTAGAATCTCATAGTTTATGTAATCTTGACGTTTAAGACTTAGCATACAAAGCTTGACAAACATTTCCATAAAATACGACGATTAGGCCGAATATCTGAAATCATAAATCCGTTTCTCAGTAATCCGATGTAATATCACGCAGAATCTAGCATTACGAGAATACACGTAATGGAGATTAAGACGCAAGTGAAAAAATATCTATGAATGCCGGCGGTTGTGCGGGCAAAAGAACCGACGGGGAGCTTAAGCTTGGCCTCGTTGAAGCAAGCCTTACAAAACGGGTCCGCGAAAAGGGAATTATTCCGCAGGAATAGATCGACCGACGCGCTTACGTATGGAGAACCGGAATTGTCCCGATTCAAATAACCTTTTCTCCCGACACAAACAATCTCCCGACGCGTGTGAAAGGAGAATCGCGGTCGTATTGGCAAGGAGGTACGCACAGCCGAGTAGCATGGTTGGTGCCCGGGGTGGGATGGGGAGAGGGGAGGGGGCGATGGAGTCGCGCGTCAGCGAAAAAGGAAAAAGGCGCCTCGCTATTTGTTACCGTCGGTGGAATTTATTTCTAATTGTGTCGCCAAGTTCGGCTGCGTATCCGCCGAGGGGTTTGTCCGATACACCTATGCTAACGCGCATTTATTTTCCAAGAGCGGATAGACATGGAGACGGGAAGAAAGAAAGGGATATGGAGCGAGTACGCGGTGGGGCGAAGGGAGGTGGCGGTGGCGATGTTCGGGATCGGAGAGAGGGGAGGGGATGAATAAGCTTGAAAGCGGTGCATCGATGAACGGTAATGGAGGCCTCGGTGCATACGGAACGAAAGCGTCGCCAATCGCTTTAAAAAATGAAAACAATGCCAGGATTAACTGTTATAATCCTAGGGGCCGTGTGTTGCTGGTAATTTTTAGAGAATGACGGACATAAAGGATCGTAATTAAAATCACATGATGCCATCTTCCCCAGTCAGGGCACTGAAGTATTGCTTTATGTGCGTGTAATGGCTTCATTGGTTATAAATTATAGTATTTTAAATGATATTGCAGCAGTTTCTTATGAAAATAAGCAGTTTTCATTCGACAAATAATTAAAAAAATGTGCAAAGTAATAATAATATCCGAAAGTATTTGTGTAACGGCCAGAAGCTAATTCATTAATAATAGTTATGCTCGGTTAATGCAACTTTTTCTTAACATATTTTTAGTTTAAGTAATGTCGGTTGCTCACGTATATCGATTATACAATGGGAAATGCGAGCATATTTTTATATACAATCGATCATACTATATTATTTATTATATTCAGGCTAAAATTGCATTAAGGAATTAAAAAAAAAGAAAAATCCAATACATTATCCACATTCATATCATTCCAATTATAATCCTACTGCGCTTACGTATTGGGATATTCTGCATTCCAGAAAGTAATCTCCTAACCTTTCTATCAGCAATCACTAAATTAACGGAATTAAAATCTAAGACCTCTTAGTATATCTCGGAGTAAAATCTATGAAATTTAAGTGACCTTAATCTATTAAAAAAAAAAAAAAAATTAAAAGAACAATTGGCAACGATATATAAGCGTTTCTACTTATGTCATATTAATTAATCGTAATATGTGCAAAGTTGTATGTTAGAAATTATTGTCAACGATTTATACATGTAGTTTATAGTCTATGAAGTTAGAGATTTCTCATAATCTACAATTACACGACTTTGTAAACGAATGATTATGACATTATATATTGCAAATCAAAATCCGTCTATAAATATGATTTTTTAAATATTCTCATTTAATACACCAAGCTCACAATTTACAACGATCACGCTCTAGTAAAAAGGATTTTATAAAAAAAAGCCACGACCTGGCGGTAACGTATAATGAGCTGCTCGTCCCACATTTCAAATCCTTTATCGAATGAAATGGAATTGAAGCCAATGAATCCAAATCTCAACTTATCAGAGCACACGGATAATGAAGTTCGCTGTTAGTTATCATAAGTCCATTGAATGTATAATGACTGCTAACCTATTTTCACCAATAGCCGTGTAATTCGTTTTTAATTTGACATGTTGAAAGAAGCAAAATACTAAATCGGCAGAAGCAATGATTCACTCTGTCAATTGGATCTATTTATACGGCTTATTTAATCAATTAAAAAGCATCGGATAATGGCGTGTAACGAAATAAATGAATGAACGCCAGGGTAGTCGGCCTCGGAAACAAAGAGCGCCTTCTTTCGCCAACTCGTGGAGCGTCGCATAAATTTTTCCCCCGAAGACGGAAAGCGCCGAAGCGGCTCATTCTACCTGCGAAAGTCATAATTCAGAATGCCGCTCGCATTACACAAGCCGCGCGTCCCTCCATCTCTTAGGAAAATTGAGATTGGCTCGGCTCTTCGGAAATACGCGCTCGCGCGAGCTCCGCTACCTCTCGCCGCGACAACCTAGATGGAGAGACCGACTCTGAGAGAGAGAGAGAGAGAGAGAGAGAGGGAAATCTTGGAAGCGCCGGCACGAGCGAGACGAAGGCTATCGAGACCTTTTAACGGCGCCCTGTCGCAAATCGTGGCAGAGACGCGCAGTCAGCGTGAGCGAACGCGTCAGGCCCGCGGATATTTATCGACGCCTGGCACCTTGACAGGCGATTTAAAAGAACATATACGTACGTACTGGACCCGCGCGCGTTTGTCGGCGCGTTGGCGCGACTGACGAATGGCCTGATATACTCGTATATAAGGAAACACGGCGTCCACGGAGCTGGAGAAAATTGTTCGAGCGGTGAACGCTCGCTTGATTAGAATTAGTTCCATTGTCTCCATTCATGCGATCCCTGCCCTTGGAATTCTGATTATGATTTGGTTTTAGAGTCCAGCTGAAAAGAATAAAAAAAAAAAAAAAAAACAACAACAACAACAACAACAACAAAAACTAAAAAACAATGAACGGAGAAAAATGCGGTCCCACTCTCTGTATTCGGGACTAGTCTATAATTCTTCGGGGTCGATGGAAAAAAATTTAGCGATAGCAATTTTATTCATATGCGAGCGAATGTTTCAATCGGCCATCAATGTCTTATGGCTTTTTACCATTCATCCTTTCCCCCTTCCACCACCTCCTCCTCCTACTCCTCCACCACCTCATCCTCCTCCACCTCCTTCTCCTACTCCTCCTCCTCCTCCCCTAAACACTCTATTCCATGAACAAAGTTTTAATTTCCCGGGTAGTTTGACGCTAGCGATTACGCGACTCTCGAGAGTGAAACTTTGAAAATTCGCTTTTCTATTAGATTCGACGGATTTGTTGGATATTCGTTCGGAACGTTGACTTAAGCTCGAGTAAAAGTGCGTCCCAAAAAATTTATGCCTAATAAAGCCTTCGCAACATTTATTATCCAATACAAGATATTAAACAATATTATTACCGATAGAGAGAGAGAGAGAGAGAGAGAGAGAGAGAGAGAGAGAGAAAGTCAGCGATAGTAATTTTTTAGCGATCGAAATTCGTTATACTTTCTTAATACATAGAATGTTCATTATCATGAATAATTCACAAGTGAAATATGATAGTAAGAACGTCATTCTCTAAAGCTCGCTTCAAGTAAAATTGATCAATTTGATGTATTAATGCAGTCAACGGAGGCTCGGTGAGGCGGCAATACTACACTCGATAGGTAATTCCCTCATCAAGGATCAAGAATTTTGCTAGCCAATAAAAAAATGCCCTCAAGCGCAGCTAAGAAGAAGTAGCCAATCGGACCAAATGACATTCTATTCAAATGATTCGAGCGCGACTCTGAGCTTAGCATAAAAGACGATTTTTTGCTAGGTTCATGCGATCAGTGGTAGTCCCCTTGTCGGTGTATCCGTGCACGCCCACAAGAAAAACCATACCTACTCCCTCTTGCCCTCCCCGATCAAACTATCGATACCCGATAAACTTCACAGAAAAGTTCTTCAGACTCACGGTGTAGAAAGCGAGAGCGTCTCTCTCTCTCTCTCTCTCTCCTTTTTCTCTTCCTCAACGTCTCCTCCATCTCTCGCGAAACGCCGATGATGGATTCCCGTCAATTATGGAGGCAACATCGTATTGTTTTACCGTCGAACAGGCAACATTGATTGATCGCTGCGGCCATGCTGCCGTGTCGCGGCTACTTGCAGCAGCTTTCCTCTGCCCTCTTGCCTCATCTCCCCCCCCCCCTCTCCATCGTCGTCCCGCAGCCGAGTCTTCTTTTCGCTGGATCGCGCCCAGAATCGAGATACTCCAGAAAGACAGCGAGAGAAATAAAATGAGAGGAGTCGGAGAGGCAGAGGGAATGCGCGCACACGCACGTCCCTCCGCACTATCGCAGGCATATCTTAAATGACTAATGAAAGCACGCCGGCACTGCCTTGAATCCACGATTTCTTGCTAGAGAGGAGAAAAGGGCTGGTCGAAGAGCTGGGGATCCGATGGGCGAGAAAGCGAGAGAGAGAGAGAGAGAGAGAGAGAGAGAGAGAGAGAGAGAGAGAGAGAGAAGATGAGCTGCGACGCCGAGCCTTTATTCACAGTGGGATATTTGTAAGATGGTCACACACTTGTTACGATGTACTTACTTATCCGGCTCCTCGTATTGAAATCGACGATTTTTGTCGAAACATTGCGAGATGAATGAGAAAGACGAGCTGTGATTAGTCTATTTAATCGACGAGCATCCCTAGGAGGTAACAGATTTTTTTGGCTTTTTTTTTTCTTTTTTTTTTTTTGGTTTTTGGAATTCACAAATCGCATGCAAAAGCGTGAGAGACAAGACAGTTTAATCGTATGTCGGAGCTAAGTTTTAATGTTGCAACATTCAATATATTTTTCCAAGGTTTGGAAACACGCTATTACCAAATTGAATAATTTAATCTTATCGAATTCTTACAATTAGTAAGCCGCGTAATTACTTTTAAATTGAAAAATCATATTTATTTTACACGCGTGAAAGTTTGGGGATCAAGCAGAAATTCACTTTCCCAATAGTTTAATATTATAAAAAAATCGTGTTACCGTTGTTATTGCTGTTCTTATTACGATTATTATTGTTGTTATTGTTGTATTTGTCGTTGTCGTTGTCGTTGTCGTTGTCATTGTTGTTGTTGTAATTACAAAGATATTGTATGGAGACGGTAGTGGCTCATAAAATAATGCAAGTGTTCGAAGTGACGTTGTAAAAAATAAAACTTTCAGGCGTTCAACGTTGCAGGAATTTAGAGAAAAAGGACGATCGATGAGATGAAGCTCTAGCTAAAAATTACATTTGAGAATTAGTATTTCCTTTAATTTAATTGAAACTAATTTTCTCGCATATATAAATATATCACAGTGAATGAAAATAATTTCATTGCAAGAGCTATGAAAAGAAGAAATGAAGTCTAAAAGCCAACGGAAAGCGAATTAATATATGCATTTATACGGAATAAACTTACATATGAATTTCGCGCTCCGTGCCAACGGATTTGCATCACGATGAAGGGATAATTTTCATTTCTACAAGTAAAAAGCAAGGGACGTGTATCGAGGTAGATTGCACGGACATTTGCAAAGTCGATCGTTAGTTGTCGCGAGGGACTCGCCGGATAAGAAGAGAAAAAAAAAGCGTTGATTTCTTCAGAAGTAAGTTTGCCGCTGCGTCGTTTGAAGGGTCAGCGGAAATATCCGTGGCAGGAGCAGAGACATGCACACGCACTCGCGCGCACGCACGCACACGGCTGCCACTCGCACGATCTTTGTCTGTGTGCCTTCCGCGGACTAGCGAGCGAGCGTCTAATTTGCATCCAGCCGGGAGGCGATTAACATAATCTGTATTCCGAATATTTATTCGGAATTAGCGACGGCCCGAGCTGTAACTCATACGGGAATTAGTTAAGCTCAAGGATTTGGGTCTTGCCTATCTTCAGCCTCGGTTTGGCCGCTCCGCCTGCTGCTGCTGCTGCTGCTGCTGCTGCTGCTGCTGCTGCTGCCGGCCCTGCCACTGCCACCGCCACCGCTCGTCTCCCTCGCTCTTTCGCTCCTTGCGCGCCCCCAACATTGCCGCCACCACCTTATCAAGCTCCTTCCCTTCCACCCCTATATTTTTCGCCTCGGATATTCGAGGTTCCATTGGGCGAGTATGGCTGCGTGCGTATCGTACTCTCTTTCAGCTGGTGCTTCGAGGGCGAGCCGAACGCGCGGGAAATCAGGTGAAATATCTTCCTCGGTCGATGGCCACATTTTTCTCTGCGCAATGAGAATAAGATCGAGGACACGCCGATGTGGTAGCTCGGAATTTTTTTCTTTTTACAATTTATAACGTTCTTTAACTGATTGTTGCATAAATAACCGCGGCGGCCAATAGGAGCGTTTTTTTCTTTTCTTCGTTTATTCGTTTGTTTCGTGCTTGTCCTTTTTTTCCATGTGAAATAAAGAGTTCGTTAATTAAGATCATCCAATTTTCTTGGTCTCGCCATAAATTTTCACGGAAGAAAGACAAATAAAGTGTAGCGCGTAAGAGGCAGTAGGCGCCTTGCGCGATAATCGCAATCTCTTTTTCCATAAATAAAGTTACTGGAATATTTATGTAACGGAAGGAAAATTACTATCCAGTCGGCATCGCGTCGTACATCACCGAGGCAAAAATACGTAATTGGCAAGGGGTTACACGCAAGTAATTCGAAAGTTCAATGAAGAGCCGAAACAGTCGGTAACACCGTAGTATGCAACAATGGCGCAGTTACGCTCACCTTTGCCTACGGAAGCTCCCAGTACGAGGCTCGGAGGGGGAATGAGATAGAGATAGAGAGATCGAGAGAGAGAGAGAGAGAGACACACACACACACACACACACACACACACACACACACACACACACATGTCCAAGGTGGACGGGGAGTCGCGGTGTTCCGAACTTCACTTTAATACAGAGTAATGTTGATTTATGCCCAGTGGCGTACTCCAGCTACTGTTTCAGCACAACCCTCCGGACGATCTTACGCTCCTCTTCTCTCTCCGCAAGTCGGTATATCCTATCCTACCCTTACCCAGTCAGTAGTTTGCAAATTTCCACCATTATTCGTATTTCCAAGGAACAACATCAAGAGTTAAGGGATTTAGCCTTGGAATATTGTAAGAGAGCAATCACCAGCCGACGAAAAAAGCTGAATGGGAAATTATTTTCATCTTTATCAGTAACGTCTTTGCAAACCGCAGTCACAAATCGCACTATATGCGCCACAAAAATAATGTATGAAAAAATATGGGTCATAAAGTGTGCGTATCCTGATGTGCGTGAGTGCGCGGGTGCGTCGTTAATCGGACGCTATCCATTTGAAAGTACAGTAGATTATCAGGGAGAGCGCAACCTTCGCGAGATGTAAATGTAAGGTCGGGCGGCTATCGCATCACAGCAGCGCAAAGAGTGAAAGCTCGTCAGGAGTCAGCACTCGGAGAAGGTGCACAGGCGGGTAGACCAAGTCTTTGCGCGCGACAGGACATTTGCATGCGCAAGGGCACGATAAGAGTCGCCCGTAACCAAGTGCGAGCAGTCGCCGACTCGGCCAGCGAGAAATGAGAGAGAGAGAGAGAGAGAGAGAGAGAGAGAGAGAGAGAACACCGCGTGGGTAAATGTTTTATTGGCTCGCGCCCCCATGCGGTGCCTTCCGCGCTCTCACCGGGTGCACGCGCATGCGTAAGTACGGGGCTCCGAGGCTGCATGAGTTTCGCAGCTCGATGACCGAGACGACGGTCACGATTCCTGGCTCGCCCCTTCGATAAATCAACGGACTTCTTCACATTTACATATTCTTTCATATAAAACTGACGAACCGGGCGTAATAGCTAATCGCCGCTGGGTGGCGCTTGACAGATTGGAACGCGAGATAAAGGAATTGGCACGGGCTTTTTAACGTCATCGAGCGTACGTGGCTTTTTCACACCACGGATGATCATCGACGAGCGAGGGAGTGAATACGCGACACTTGGGTGTTCTCGTCGTTCGACTTTGTACGGAGCGTTGAGTGGAAATGGGCACCGACCGGCATGTAGCGCGGCTCTCGATAACTGTGTGCGCCGAGGTCCCTCCTGTCCACCCATTATTCGATTACTCGATCGTAACCTTCGAAATAAGATGAGCGTCATTTTTAAGGATTGCGCGAATAAACCGAATGGTGCGATCCTGCGGTCATTACGGAGCCCATAGAGATATACTAATGTACGAGCGTAATATAATACAAATAGAAATATAATACAATGAAAATGCATGGATCGAGGCGGAAGAGGCCTGGCAATTAATAAGGCAAATAATTTTCAGCGTATAATTGGCCAATTGTTAGTAAATGTGGTTGGCAGGCAACTTGCCGAGCCGACTGTCCTGCATATTCATACACAGGACGTATGATATTCATAGTCGATTAAAACTATTCAGCGAATATTCTCGTTCAAGGCGCGTTGTAAATATTATAGGCACTCAGTTGCACGGTGTAGCACGGGATGAGCGATTCGCGTCGCGACGACCAAGAAGCACGAGCGAGCCTGAGATATCGAAAGAGGTAAGGGAGAGAGAGAGAGAGAGAGAGAGAGAGAGAGAGAGAGAAAGAGAGAGAGAGACTGGCTACAAACGCAGAAGCATATCTCATGCAATATGCTAACGTCGAGTAGGCGTAGCAATGATTTACATCTTCATACGTTGGCATTCGCGCGTTCGAGTACGCGCAGTCCCACATACAACAACGTGTCCACACTCACGCACATTAAGAATTATGCATAAAAGAGATTCGCTTACGCGTGTTCTATACACACTGGATTCGGCGAAACATCGCTATCGATAAACGGTTAGCCAAACAACAATCGCTAATACAACAGTGCACAAGTTTACCGCTACTCTTACGAAGAATCTTTTCTTCTCCTCTTTAAAATGCCATCGCTGAAGGAGCGATTTATCAAATGGGGCGCTTTTGTTTTTAGATTGTCAATTGAAAAAGGTAAATAGATAGATGGACGGAGAATAATGATTAGGCGAAAAGAAGCAAGAGTGAAAATTCAAAGAGTAAAAATGCCGCGAATTCTTTCACCTATAAAAGGCTCTGCCTCTCATAGTAAGTATAAGCTACTTTTTTCTCTAATACTCTACCATTTCAGACGCAGTAAGTGGTATAAAATAACTTTACAGACTATCGGCTAGAACGTGTTAGCCACATTTAATCCTATCATCTAAAGTGGGAGCTCCGCGGCAAATAACGAGAATTTAAAAACTAGAATAGTATGTTGCTCTCTTTAATATCAAGTCACTTGTTCTTTGCCTGCTTTTTTGCCACCCGAGCTTTTAGCGCAATTTCCTTAAGTATTTCCTATATAAATAAAAGCCGATGGAATCGAATGTCTTCAAGACTGTTCGTCTATTTGGAAAAATTTAGAAAACTGGCTCGCTTGGCCCCAATCGGCAAAACTACAAATATAATTCTAATAAAACTCTGCGATACTCCTCGGCCCAATACTTTTGATCCGCAATTCAGACAACAACACATTCTTCATGCTTATTCTGCCGCTTTAACGTATCTTGCCACATTACATCTTATTAATACTTTAAAGATAAATCTAAAGAACACGCTTTACGTCACGCGTTGTATCTCACGTGGGGAAGGCGAGCGAAAGTACGATGCGAAAATATGAAAAAATACAACAAGAAAGAGGAAAAAGAAAGTAAGAAGAAAAATAAGGAGAATGAGAACTGGAAATGAAATGCAAAGAGAATGCATGGCACGGGCCTCGATCATCAGTCATATAAGATGCGAAACTATATAAGAGCTGGCAGCGCAAACTGTGTCATCGGCAAATACAAAAGACGTAGGAGGACGTAACGAGCGTCGGCAACGCGAGAGCCAAGTGCCCTCGGCACAATAAGCCATACCGCAAAGTCCTATTTGAATGGAAGAAACGGCTGCTCGCCCATGGAGGGGAGTGCACCTCGTGCCAAAGGGGATTCGAACTCGAATGATAGGGACGGGAGTCTCGGAAGCATCCAGCGAGCGAAGATTCGCACGAGACCCCGGCAGCTCGATTAAAGAAGTGGAACGCGTGAGAAAGGAGGCGACGGCACTTCCGTATCGCGCGGCAGGAGCCAAACGAACAAAAGGGAGATTCGCTCGCCAACTCTGGCACAATATCCAGAGCGTTAGGCCCCAGTCAGGTGAGAGGGGCGGACGCCACAGTGTGAGACAAGGCGCTACGACAAGGCTAGCAACGGAGAAGATAGAAACGCGCGCCACGGAGGAGCCAGAAACGTCGTAGGGTAAGGCCAAACGGGGCAAAATACAAAATCGAAAATCCAAAAAATTTGCAGATCAAAGAGCCGAGGCTTTTCAGCCTTATCATTATCCGTTTGTCGATTGCAAAAAGAGCCTGAATTTTCAGATTGCGCAACGCCGCGAATATTCGAGACTCGAGTGGGCCAAATAGATTCTCGCTTGGTTGATTATTATCAACGTATGAGCAAATTGTAGTCCATAAGTTTTTTGCGAACGGAGCTGTAATTGCCAGGAGTGTGAAACGAGCACGAAACATCATTCAAATTCCAGATTAATCGCCTCTTATAGTCACATAACGTTAAGTCCATATAGGTGAGAATTAATATGACATTTATGGAATTGAGAGGATAAATCTCCACGAATTACGATCGATAAACTCTCGATTGTAGTTAATTGAAAATACAATGGCTTTGAGTATGGCGAATGACGATGATCGAGCATACCAGCTGTTTTAACGTAAAGACGGCATTCGCAATTAATTATGAGCACAATTAGTTATTTTTATTACTATCATTTATTCTCCGTGACCGATGAGAATATGCTTGCGTGCGTGCGTGTATGAGAGACAGACAGAGAGAGAGAGAGAGAGAGAGAGAGAGAGAGAGCAACGTAGAGCGAAACACTGTTGCCGCGCGCACGGGAATACGAGAAACTTCATCAAGAGGTGGCGTGGATGGGGGATAGCTGCAGGTAAGACATATTCCAAATAAAAGGAAAACGAGCGGAATGCAAGAATAGAGTGCCGCAGCATTGAAAAGCGAATGAGCGAGTGGATGGGAAAACAAGGCACTCGGTGCTAAATATTGCATGAAAGCGCGCGCGCGCGTTTAGAAATTCACGCTCCGTGAGGCTGGTAATGAAGAAACTGGATAGCCTGGACAGACGCAGACCGCATCTTCATCGCTCGTACGTGCCTTGGATTAAGGTGCAATATGCCATTAGGGCCGGGGCGCACCTATTCATCCGCGCTCTGCAAGATGAATAGCCCGCGAGTGAGACGGGCGCACTTTGTTTAGAGAGCGTCGCGAATTAACCGCGTCATGAATCATCGTGGGCACGCACGTCGAGCAGCTGGTTCCTCTGCCTCAGGAGTAATCCTCCTGTAACGCGCCCCGGAACCTGCGTTATGGCATTTTAATCGCGGCCCCCGCAACACCAGACTCTCGCCCAAAATAATGCATGCCGGGTTGCTGTCCGCGCGCTGTACTTCCGAGTGGACGGCTAAATTTTCCCGCCAAGGGAAACGTGGAGGACTGGGGCCGAGCCCGAGGCCGGGGGCTGATGCCGTTGCCGGTACTATTGCCGGGAGAATGGCCTGCGTTAGGCGGCTGCGGTGGGCTGAGGTGGGGTACGGGGAGTAAGGAGCGGAGCCTAAGCGTGTTAAAGGGGGCGGACACGCCTCAAGAATAATAATATTGCGGGTAAGCGCGTCTCGTGTGCTGCTCGCATGCGGCAAGGTTAAGTATTCACCTGTTTTATTTTTCATTTACGAACGCTGGTCAGGTTTGCTTCTTTTTTTCTTCTTTCCTTCCTCCTTCGCGTACGCTCCCCCTTTCCTTTTTCCAAACCATTCCGTATTTAATTAAGTTGTTCAAAAAGTACAGTTTCTGCCGATCGGACCTTGAATTTTAATTGAGCCTGTCATTGGCATTCGCTTGTTTTCGGCAACAATTACAATTTCAATGTATGCCCAAAAACTTTAATTATCCGCTAAGCAAGGGATTCGATCGGTGCTATTATGCCGAGCAAAGTTTTATGTATCTGCCAGATACATGATAAGCGGTACCCACGTTAACAACAATAAATGAATAGATAGAAAGAGAAAAAACGACCGTTGGCCGGATTATCGAGTAACGACTGCAGAACCTACCAGCAGTGTAAACCATTGCCGGTATCTTATTACCACGTAATAATATAAATTTCCGAGTGTCCAGAGAATACATTTGGTCGGTCGGGGGTTGGGTGTTGACGGGGGAGGGGGATGGTGGGGGGTGATTAAACGCACGTATATACGCAGAGTACTCGATTATTTATCAAGGACTTCAGCTAATTTATAATGCGCATATTAGCGTTCCTTGAGCATCGGACATACTCACCTTCCTAACGATATGAAAAATCAATGATTTTTGGCTATATTTAATGAGACGGTTATTAATGTCACGAACATCGCGTATAAAAATTCTGGCATTGATAAGTGCATTGGCAGGCCCAACTCACCGCATAAGCAAATAATAAGCAAGGTTTTTTTTTCTTCAAAACAAATCCCCTTCAAGCAACGTCCAGCGATTCACCTGGGAAAGAGAATAAGCGAGACAACTAATGAGGACAGGTATCGACCGCCTATCGTAAATACTCGTCAAAGCCAAGCCAGCGAAAATAAAGTTTCACTTTCGCTTGCCATTCATCAAGCGGCATCCGAATTTAGCGAACCGAGCACAAATAACTTACGCGAAGGCATTGGCGTCTAGCGTAATGCATCTCGCGGTCATCGCACGCGCCTCATTGAATCGATTGTCATCGGCGCGTCGCCTCCCGGCTTGTAAGCATTTGTGTTTAGGGCCAAATAACGAGAATCGCAAAAATCGCCCCGTAAAGCAGTGGCGGGGAGGAGGGGGGGGGTGTGTGGGGTGGGGGGGGGGGGGGGGGGTATGAGGCGGCCGACGGCTCTCCCCGAGGATGAGCCGCAAGGATTCGCATTTCCGGTACGCGTGAGGCTGACCCGAGGACGTGATAATCGTGACTCTTGAAACTTTTTGCCGGGCGCGATTTCCTTTTTCCCGCTACGGAACGGCGAAATCGCGCGTCAAGGCTGTCGTCGTCAGGCACTTGCGACTCGATGTTTTGTCCTCCACGAAGAAATGCTCGTCGTCCAATTAAATCTACACGAGGAAAGCTGTCTTCTTTATTGAAAAGTAAGCTGAGCATATTCTGTTCGTGACTTTCACAGTTATGTACCTATTACCTAGACTTTTTTTTTGTTCTTTCTTTCTTTCTTTCTTTCTTTCTTTTTTCTTTTTTTTTTTATTATCACTGGCCTTATATAAGGTAAGTAAATAACTATATTGATTAGTCGAATTAGATGTTTAATTAAGCCGGGCAATTTATCCATACCGGTATTCTCCATCCAAATAAGATTCAACGCATCGATCGAGTCAGATGAAAAACAAGCATTTATCATGTAGAATTTACGTACTTTATGTAATCCAAATGTCTCCAGGTTATCGGTAATGTGCCATTTATTAAAATGAACATTGTTAAATTTTTTTTTTTTATTTCCAATGCCGTGATTTGGCATATTCTAAATTTTAATGCTTAATGGAATATTTTAGATTATTGTGCCCTATGATATTGTGACGATGAAAGGAAAATTTATCATTGACAATTGTTCAGAAATGATTAAAGCATTAATTATTACATTAATTAATATTGCGTTTGTTCGACAATCGATGTTGTGAATATTTATAGAAGTTGTTGAGACGGAACGATCGTCTCAATTTATTTCATAAAATTACGTATAAATTTTCCCTTCTAATTCACCATCCGAGCACGTCAAAATATTGAAATTTTTCTTCTTCGCCAAACTTGTTGATTAGCGATTCGTGTATATAATGTGCAATTTGTCGATGATTTGTTCCGAAATTCTACGAAACAATCAACGTCGATTAATATCGAATACCGATGTGAGTATGTAAATGTATGATGAAACGACAGACATAAAATATATCAATATATATTGCCACATAGACCAATTGACTATCTATGTTTACAGTAATAGCGCCAGATCGTCAATTTTTTATCGAATATCGTAATGACGTGTGCGCTTACTTCCTCCATCAATATAGTCCGCGATGATTTTTCAACGCCTCGTAGTAATTTAGAATTTGAGATATAATAATAGACTTTAGTATCGCTAAGGTTATAATCCCATGTTCGCGTACGCAAATGACTAAGATGTTGATTTGTACCGCTGACATTATTTTAACACATGTTTCAAATAAAAATCATTACATTCCCAAGCTTTCGAGCATCTTTGTAAATATAAATGATTAAAATTTATCGTCCATTTGAATTTATATTTAGCGAAGGAATAAAGCGCCCTCTCGCTAGCATACAATGTTGTGATAATCGGTAAACATTAATTTGCTCGTGAAACATTCCTCGTTTAATCCTCATTACTTATCTTTAGTAATAGAACGTTCGTGCTCGGGCTTGCAAGAAATTCATTATGCTTTTTTATAAAATTAAGAAGAATATGTACTAGGAAATAACGAGAAATGATATTAATTTACAAAGATTTTTACAAAGTGTTGATCATTAGCATTTAACGTAACCTTACATGGTTTTAAGTTTATATATTACGTTCGAGGACTGGAGAATGGGGAATGTACGCCGAGTAAAATTTAGCTAGAGCATTTCCGACGATACTCGAATTTGAAAAAGTTGCTTCACATTCATCATTCTCACAATGACATTTAACATGAATTTTAATGCGAAATATTTTCATAGAGCGTATGATGTATCCGGTTGTGTTGCTGCCTATACAATTAGAATACAATCAGCCATCTCAAACCGTATAATTTTGATAAAGCGACAAACCATGGGTTCCTCGAGTTCACGCAGTGTGAACATAATTTATAACACTACCGATTCACCCACGTGGACCGCAGTGCACACTCACCGTACCACAAGACAATGCATTTATGACGTAACTTCATTCAAATGCAGCCCAATCTGGGAGCGCGATCGCTCCGAGGCGCCAAAATACATCCAAAAAAGAATCCCCTCGCAAAAAAAAAACACCTCGACAAGATATAAAAGCCGCTCGGTCGTGATGGATAGCGCGTTGCACCAGCCTCTGGATAATAACCGCGAGATATAATTGCACAAAGGATAATTAGAGGATGGATGGAGAGCGGTGCGGGCGAGGTGGAGGCCGACCAAAAACAAAGTGCGGCGGCGCGTTATAAATTTGCGCGCCCCGATAGGCGCGAAAGGAAGCGCGCAGCTTTACGCGCATAAGGAGAGCGAGCGAGAGAGAGAGAAAGAGAGAAAGAGAGAGAGAGAGAGAGAGAGAGAGAGAGTGAGTGAGGAGGGGGGGGGGGGCGAACGATGTAGGTTAGCGTGATTCCGGCTAAGTATCTCCCAAGCCTGCAGAGCGTAAATAGCGCAGGCCGATAGCGCCGTCCAATGAAATCGCTAATAGTCGGCTTTCAAAGTCAATAAGAACGACTCGGCGCGCACCCGAGTACGACGCCATTGCGTAATTGATCATCGATCGTCTCGTCGTCATTTTCACTGCGTCGTCGTTTGAACGAGGCTTTTTCATTTGTTTGTTTGGCGCGGCGCGCCAGTATAAGCCTGCGGCATTTTTCAATTCGCGTCCGAAGAATAAGAATGCGCGCATTCGTTATCCTCACGGCTTGCCGCGAACTTTTACTACGTGCGCCACGCGATAGTATAAGAACTTTAATTTACAATTTCGATGAGATTCGCGCGCCAAGCTATTACGATGTATGTTTACGTATTTATAAGCAGCTGCTTGTTGCCGAAGATTAATTTACGTCCAGCTGAACGAGACGTCAAAGATAGTTCCTGCGCATTCGCCAACGCAAATCCCACTTTGCTTTTATACGCTCAATTTCGTTGAAGCTTATGTAAGCTTTGAATTAATTAACAAAATTTTTACACATCAGCTCATCGACCTTTCAATTTGCATTTTCAATTCGTTTGATATAGATTTAAAGCTATTCTTGGAAATGCAATTTAATTGAATAAAGTAATTCCATGCGTTTTGGTTAGTGAAAAGATAAGTAAGCATCGCTGGGTTTTTTCCCACTGACATTATTGTGGTTAATTATTTAATTTGCATATTAACATGTCAATTATTGATGTGCCAGGAGATCGATAGGGGAATTTCTTTTTCTTTTAGTTTCTCATTAAATAACTTAAATTGAAGATTATCCATTGTTTAGTTGAAAGTTGCTTAATAAACTACCCATTAAATTCTTAATAGACTTCAATTAACATTTAATACATAATATTTAAAAGAAAAAAAAAATACAAAAACCGTTAGTCTTGCATAGCTCTGTTGTTGCAACTTAGAAGACATTCTACCTTTCCTTTTTCATTCGTCATTCTACATGTCCTTCGCCAACCGACGGTAAGTGCCTTAACAACTAAGCCACTACATTACAAAACACATTACGTAACATTGATACGCCAGAGGCAATTTCTCCGAAATAATTCGTCATGAGCTGGGTGGAAAAGCTGCTAGAAAGAATTTTCCAGCAACTATTCAGCGAAGATAAAAGAGCTAGACTCAGCTCGAGAGTGATCGAGCGACGGATGAACGAAAGTAAAAAAAGTGAGAGAAAAAAAGAAAATGAAATACGTCGTTCTTTTGCGCTAGGGTTTAGAGCAAGAGCGAGAGAAGAGATAAAGATGGCGTCGAGCGAAAATGGTGAACCGGTTTATCCAGGGCTCTGTTCTTCTAAGTTCGCGCGGAGTCTGCACTACAGTGTGTATCGTGTGCCCAGGACCGAACAAAACTCACCTTCGTATCTCTCCCCCCCCGTGCCCCCCCCCCCCCCCCTCTCCCAGTCAGCACCACCTCGCGCTCACTCACGCTAACTCGCTCTCGCCTCACCCCCCCTCCCCCTCCCTCACTCTCTCTCGCTTTCTCTCTCTTTCCCCTTTCCACTCACTCCCTCGCTCCCTTCTCACTTCTCAAGCCCCAATAGCACGAACTTCTCGCGTGGGCGTGTGTACGTGTGCACTGCTAGAAATGACACAACTGACGAGTCAAGTCCTTCCCTGGGAATATCCTGGCCCCCAATGCCCGTATTATGATGAAATAATGCACGTTGCCACGACCACCGCGAGCAAAACTGAATAGTAAGGTCCTGGTTAAGGATTACATTGGGAGAGCTATCCTGCGGAGAGCTTTGGGAAGGATTATGCGATGTGCGTTACTCGGGTTTTACGAAATTGTGCTTCGTCTGGTCAATATTTGATTTTCAGTACAATCGTCGTTAATTATTCTTTCAACTTGTCACTCTTGTATAATTGTTAGATCATTATTGCGCGCGAAAATAAAATAAAGTGAAAGTGAAAAAAGTGTTTCAACTGTCGATCTGTTTTAGCGAATTTTCAATTTCTAGCTATCGAATATCAGCGAAAAAAATTCTTTGCGCAAATTATCATCTTGCGCATATGAATTAATAATAGACATTCACAGTTTTAAACAAAAGCTTTAACTTTGCACATCAAGAACTTACTTTCTCACAATAATATTGTAAATCTCAATACATACATACATAAATATATAGATATATATATATATATATATATATATATATAAATAAAATGTAAATCTACTTGAAATATTTAGCAATCGAACTTTCTACAAATTTACAACATCAACATAAATGCTCGTTTTTATATGACAATGGCTAGGCTTCACCAAAACATTCACGTTCTAATCAGTGAATTTTGCATTTAACACACAGTTTATAAATCCAAACACCGAGACACTCTGCGTCCACTTTATGCATGAAGACTCAGTGCAATTGTTTAATACAACACAAGGTCGATTGTTCCAGCTATCGATTAACCTTAACATCCCAATTATCGTTGTTACCCGATACAAAGGGTGCCATATTTGGAGGATGGGTAAAGCCACGAATTCGGGGACGAGCCTCGCTTGTATGCAAATACGATATTTTTCTGAATTCCGATGCCCCGTAACTGTTAATAATTGGGTCGCTCGTAGGACCGTGTTTGGGAGAGTAGCACCAGTGCATCAAAGAATGGGTCAGTAACCACTCCCCTCGACGGCTATTCCGTTGCCGAGGATCGTGTACACCTATGGGCGCCCACCTTCCTTAGTGTGTACGTGAGCCGAACCCCTCCTCCCACTGGCCAGCCAAGCCGGCAGATCTCTTTCTCACTCGGTCCGCCGGGCTTGTTCCCTTGGCTTGGCTCCCTTCTCATTATGCTCGTCCGTCTCTTTTCTCGCTACCCTCACTAAAAGTTTGCTAACTTTGACGTTACAATGCGCAGTTGCTCAAGCGCTATTATGGCTTATTACGGCAATGCTATTTCATTATTAATTCATCTATCGGTATGTATCGCGTGCTTCGTCCAACCTTACTTCTTTTTACCGATAAAGCCAGTTGGAACTGTATTTATAATGATTTATAGAGACGACCGACTATCTATCATGATATTCTTGTTTATAAATTATTAATTTATTCTGAAATGTGTGAAATGCAAAGTCAAATTAACGATTGACTTATGATTATGATTCATTAAGTTGGCTATAAATTAATGCAAATTCGCTTATAATACAATGAGTGGGTATGAGGTGTTTTCTCTTTCCACCGCGAAGATGAAATTCATACGCAAATAGCGAAATTCATAATAAATCAGCTGGCTAATCATTATTAATTTTTAATTTGAAAATGTAATCAAATAAAGTTACTCGAAGAAACGCCGTGCAAATGAATTAAAATATTTACAGCTTACCTCGGCTTAATGAAATGCACCACACGTATCATTTACAATTCTGAAATTCTGAAATCGCTGAAAATTATATATTCAAATTTTTTCCCTCAACATTAATTGTAGATGGAATATACATTTACTTAGTTCGCTAACAAACCTTTATCAGACAGTATTTCAATAATTGCATCTTATGTATAACGATAAAGGAATTTAAATATATAATTTGAAATATGAAATTGAAATATATTAATTTAAAATTTTAATAACTAAAAATGGCTTTGTATTTAAACTATAATAATAATTATGATTATTTAAAAGATAAAAATTGTAATTATTCATCGTATACGCGTTGGTATGACTGCACTTAAATTGCTCCGGTAATATCTTTCGTGTCTTTAGGTTAAATTTTATTCGCGTCTTTAAGCGATCGAAACTTTCTTGTCGATTTTTTTACTCGTATGAGAAAAGTCAAAGTCAGCTAATATAAAATTTGTAATAACAATAATTATAATTGATAAAACGTGCATGGATGAAAGTTTTTTTTTTCAACTTCCACAATTTTTCGTCACCGAATTATGAATTCTTTTAAGTTCACGATTCTTCAAAATTACACTTATAATTATTGCAATTATGCTTAGAAAATATTTTTTTTTTTTTTTTTTTTTTTTTTCATTTTAACCATTATTCACGCATAATTGATGATGAAGATTAACAACAATAATTTTATTACTCACATATACGTATTATAATCTCTTATAATACTAAATTATTATTATATAATACTTTTAGATAAATAAATTTATTTATTTGTCTCTCATAATGTTGCGAATTATTCGGGTATTTTAGATAATGCTGATTAATGTTTGATTACTACATTAGAGGATATTTGCTATTATTCAAACACGAAGCTACTTTAAAATGATTAGTGTTTTTAAGTTGTTAATTAATAATGCCTATATATAATGATATGCACACACGTGGATATAAATATACGTATGTATATGTATGATATGCGATCTTCGTCAAGAGAATGTATAGTGATACGTAATGGGAAATCTGCCATTTCATAATATTAACAATATTAATAAATAATAACTCACCAATAGCAATAAAATTACATTACCATTGATACCTCGAAAGCTGATATTCTTCTCGCTGGCTAAAGGTTGGTTAACTAATGCCATTCAAAATTTATTGAAAAAGTATTAGTTGGTTAATATGATTAGTCTAGATATCATTATGATGTTTAAAAAGAATATAAATTTAATGAGTATTCTGCAGGTGATTTGATAAAATATTTCATGAAATGTGTCGACACATTTTTCTTTTTAAAGCTAATCTGACAACTTCGCGTGAACTCGATAATATTATAAATGGCTCTTGAGGACGATACTGTTATCAGCGACCTGATCCTTACACTCATAAACTACATAAGGGCAAACGCATCATAGTTCCCCAAAACTATTTGCGAATATTCTACGTAATTAGCAATGTAGATCGTTGTAGATTAAGAGCTAAAGAGCGAGACAAGAGTTGCTCGTCGGATTTCGCGAAGTGGATTGAAAAATTTCACAAGCTAACTGGATTGTGGAAGTAGCAGTACTCGCGGCTCGTTGATTTCCCAGGAATTTTCACGAGTATCTCGAGCGTTTACGAAATAAAATTTCCATCTACGGATATATTACGAGCTAGAGTAGCTATAAAAAAAAAAAAAAAAAAAAAAAAAGAAGTAAAAAGAGTCGCCGTGATCGGTAAGAAGCGGCTTTGCTCTGTAGAATCGATGAGCGTCTTCGAATGCCGAAGGTATGTACAATTGCGCGTAAGTCAATATCCGCAAGGTCCGCGATCCTCGTAGTAATAATCACATTTCTCGGAAAGTACAACGGAGTGGCGCAAGTTTTGAAATTACTCGACCTTGAGCGGCTCGTTTTTACCTTTAAAGTGTTACATGGACAGCATCGCTTAGTATGATAATCTCGGACGACGATCTCACTCGCTGCACAACTCCTCTCGAGCGCAGCGAACCGTCTTCGCCAAGGCTTCTCTCTCTCTCTCTCTCTCTCTCTCTCTCTGTCTATGTCTCTCTCTTTCAATCTCGGCGGCACTTTTTCTCCATTGTGACCTACCTCTTACATTCGAGCACCGATTACAACGTGAACGCATCGCACTTTCTCCCCCTGACTGAAGCACGTATGGTGACGCGCGCGCGCGAAAAATCTCGATTGTCCGATTGGCAGATAAACTCGAGGGTGTTTGACGAACTATGGAAATAGGGTCGATGGGAGGATTGTTAGCGCGTAGCCGAGCCGATTTTATTACGAGCTTATTGTATGGCTTGTAGATGTTGGAGCACGATAAACGAGAATTACTTCGTACTGAGATAATAGTGATATCGTTTGGAAAACTTGAATATTTTTCTTACTTTGCGATCCGAAGGAAACGTGTTTCGTTGCACATTGTCATTGTTGGGAATTCCAATGCTCGTTAAATGCCACACAGTCGAACTCCATTAAAAATGGCGTTAAAATAATTTACTTCGGTTCATTGTGGTTCACTTTTTTATTTTATTTATATATGTATGTGCCTTAAACTATTTTTCCATTTAAAGATGTTAAATGGAGTGGTAATGTTAATTTGTCAACGTTTGATATGCAAGAATAATGTATCAATCACCCATACTTGTATGAAAATGTGAAGGAAAAATGCTTAATCGACAACGTTCACTACGATTCATTCACGATAATGCAGACTCTTATTCCATCCGACTGATCCGTCAATTTTTAAACTAACAATTATTAATTTTCAGCTCAAATTATACTTATATAAATACCCGACATTCGAAAAAAAATAAGAGTATTTCTTGTGAAACTATCGTAATAAATGAAAACGTGCAGCTAATAAAGAGAGAACGATAGATTATTCCAACTCGTTTTGTTTGTCGAAGATTAAGACGTTGGAGAATAAGTAGTGCGAGCTTCGACAGCTTTCCAACACGCCGAGACTCTTAATAGCGAAGCACATTATAAATTTTTGAATATTAAGATCATTTAAGCGTCATCTATCGGCCATTTATTACCTTACTCGCGTACTATTCACGACACATTTACTCTTCAAAATGGCCCTTCTATAATTTAATAAAGTGATTATAAATGTTGCGCAAAATGGAAAAGGACCGTGGTTATATTCGGGCAATTACCGATTTTATCTCATGATTTACAATGTGAGCCTGAGCATAAACCCAAAAAAATGAATTTAACAAAAAATCGGAAAAGAAGCAAACAAACGTACAATACGTAAAAAACGACGTAAATAACCGAGGCTTGTTTACCGACGTATAAATCCCTTAATGCACCCCCGACTTCATGTGCACCGAAGTCTCGCTTCAGCCATGGCGCCTACAGATGTATTTGCATATCTGTAGTGCTGTTGCTGTTGCTGTTGCTGTTGCTGTTGCTGCTGCGACGCCATTAACGCACAATGGAAGGATATCGCTTAAAAACTACGCAAAGCTTCTTTACAACATCTCTAAAAGCTTTTGCCTTTATGCTATTTTCATACTTTCACATTGTCTTGTATTTTCAGGCTCCTCGCGTATCGCTACCAACGACGCATTATAATATTTATCGATATTTGTCAAAAAACAAAAAAAAATTTTCTATGAAAACGAAAAAAATGCTTTGGATAGAAAATTTTTTACATTTTCATGATTAGCGTGGATAAAGCACGCGTCTTATCAATATTTTCGACCATTCTTCGGGGCGTCAATTTTTCAAAATGACAGATTATCATTGCATAATACCCACTCGAAAATCTGCTTTCCTCAAATTACGCTATTACGTTCGTTCGTAACTTGCATTTGTTTCGTAACTTGCAAACGGTACACCATTTATAAGAATCGATGCTGGCCTTTCTAAGGGCCTAAGCTCGATATTATCGTAGATAAATAAATGAAAAAAATTTGAGATTAAATTAATGGTGAAATGAGTGAGCCGAGTATGGATGGGTAAGATGCTAGGGAAAACAATATGAGCGTCGAGTTAACAAAAGTTAATTGAGCCGATAAGTGGCATTAGAAAAATGGCGCTATAAATACCTTTCACGAGTACGTGTAGGTAATAGTGCGGACCGCGTAGAGTTATAAAAATACGGATAACGACTCCTCCACTACACAATATGGCATAACAAAAAAAGAAAAAAGAAAAAAAGAAAAAGAAGCAAGACACGATGTAAACAGGTAATTCCACAGCTAACGAGGATCAAGAGATCTCGTATAATTTCCCACAAAACACTTGTCGCGCGACGGCTCGTCCCGCTCGCGCGCGTCCTACAATCTCCCTCCCTCAATCGCGAGAACTCCCTCCCCCTCCCGCCCAAATCAGCCGCCACCCTCGTCTCCCGGATACACGATTGCGCAATCGCGCAGCCCTATGAAAGTTCATCGATTCCCCGTACGAAATAGACACGTAGCTTCCTCCTTCGCCGCGTGCGCCCGATATCGCGGTGGTAAAAAAACGAAGGGAGGGAGAACGAGAAGAGAAGTCGGTCGGCGTCCCCGGAGAGAAAGAGCGAGGGCTCGCCGAGAGGAGAACCAGTTTCATCGCTTAAACGCTTAATTAAGCTGCTGGGCCGATCCTCGATCGCCCGATCACACACGCATGCGTTCACGTATACGCTTGTACATGCTCTCTCTCTCTCTCTCTCTCTCTCTCTCTCTCCCTCCCTCATGAAATATCTACGAGTGCAGGCAGAAGGAGCTGGGTTCCCGAGGAGGCGGCGCTCGCGCGTGCTGTTGCCGCGCAAAGTGCACTCGCCGAGAGCAGAGGCCCTTTTCCCAAGAACAGAGACATCCATAACCAATCTTGTATTCTTAGGGAGCGTACGAGCATTTCGAGTTCGTTATCGTTAACGGCTTTATCGCGTACCGCTGCCGCCCGTACCACGAACACTCGTTAATCATGATTCCGGTCAAAGTTGTGCAGGGCGACTTTCCGCCAAGTCTAGGTGGCTATTCCCGCCGTCGCTCGACTAGCGTAATGAGATCCGGTGCTTTTCAACGGCTACTCGTCAAGGCATCTCCTCCTCGTCAGTCCTGGAAAAGTTGCTGGCGTTCCTGAGACAGCGGACGGCTCATTGGAATTGCCCTTTAGATACATCGTTGGCTCGCGAGAAAGTGGCCTGCGCTCGGTAACCTATAATTTCTCCAGCCGAGATCGAGCCTCGAAATTGTCCGGGAAACGCGCCATTATTCTTACGTATTGCCAATCGCAGTCTGATCCTGTCAAGCTTTTTCATGATGCTTAGATGCTTAGAGCCGATAGATTATTAAAGCGAAGATTTCGAGTCACATTGATGTAGATTAGGAATTGACAGTTCGCAAGGATCATATAAAGTGAAAAATCTCTTTTTCATTCGGCTCCGAAAGAATGTGACAACGGGCGCGTCATTTGCTTGTTTGTTCGCTTATCCTTAGCCTCGTTGTAAAATGTTGCTCGAGTAATGAAAAGAGAAAAATGCATGAGCCACGGTGGGCATGAAAAGAGCTTGAATTTATGGCCTCTTACTTAGGTTATCTAGGTTACAAAATTTGTTAATGGCGTAGAGGCACGATATGATTAGCAACACATGTAATACGCATTACTTTTTATATTTTAGTCCTCGTTTACGTCAATGTCTTTTTTTTTTCGTGTTTTTTTTTTCTTCGCTGATTTTTCAACCTTAACCCGCTGTAAAAAGCTAAAGGCATTATTCTTAATCAGACGAATTATGTAATACGAATGCTCGTTATGGTATTTAATGTTTTTCTCAAGTCATAAGTACTGACGTACTAGCTGATTTAACATATCTTAATATTCCCTTTTAATCAATATTGTCACATATTAACGAGTCATTTAATGGCGTTGTATACGTTTGGATATTATTAACAGACTCGTTTTATGCTTTGAATCAAAATTACCGAAATTTGCAATGGAAGTAGCGCCAGAAGTAAAGAGACAGCGAGCTTATCTAAACGAATACACGCAACATACAAATAGCGTATACATTCGTATGTTCAGAGTTCTAATCAATAAAACTTAAGAAAGTGTGCAGTAGTGAGTTTCGCGTGTGGAGAGTGGTTTTATTATCGTATAGGGAAATACTTTAAATATACTTTGTCGCTGATCTCAATGAAAGAACGAAGGTAGAATGACACTATTTCCGAGAGCCCTCGGGAGAAAACTCATGCATATACATAGATACGGTATAGGTAATGGTAACATGTACACAGCATTCTTACGTCCACGAAGAAAATCAAATACGTTCTGTGACGATCATGAGAGAGAGAGAGAGAGAGAGAGAGAGAGAGAGAGAGAGAGAGAGAAAGAGACGCGAGAGCGCAGGTGTTTCAGGGCCTTTCATGTTAATCAGACACACCGACTACCCTGGCAATCTCTTGTATGCGTCGTGCGCGTGTGTTAGTATACGCTTATGCATAACACACTTATGTAAATGTGTTTGGACTTGACTCGACGACGACGCGCGAGCGTAGAAAACGTTTCCAAAGCGAACGTTTGCCATGCACACGCTAGTGCTGCTATGCCTGACAATCGATTTATTCCTTTTGTCGGAACTTTTCATTTAGCTTGCGCTCATTCCTAACATATCAAGTAATACCGTCCCGACCATTCAACCTCACAATTATTTCTATTATTATTATTATTATTATTATTATTATTATTATTATTATTATTATTATTATTATTATTAGTAGTAGTAGTATCAGTAGTATCAGTAGTAGTAGTAGTAACATTAGCAGTAGTAGTAACGGTAGTAGATGTTTTTCTATTTCTAGTCCAATAATCAAATGGTAAATATTTAATGAGCTTCAATGTCACTTTAACGTGTCTATTATGAGTTTGTTCTACAAAGATTGTCTGCCTCATATCAACGATACAATTACTTAATTACGAAATTATTAAAATAAAGCTTTTCCAAATAGTGAAAATTTTATAATTTCACCGCTCCTTGCGTAATCATAATAGGGAATATTTAAATTATAAAATTTTTACCAAATTATCAATGCGCTCAATACTTTTTAAACGATAAAAAGTTTCGATGGTGTTGGTAGTATTTTAAATAGCTGTACGATATACATCGTATATGATATATTACAGAATCACGTTTTGTTTTTTATTTCATTTAACTTATCGCGTATCGATTGTAATTTCTATTTAATGTATGATCGATGCATTTAAAAATACGAGAAGCCAATAATTGAAAATTTAATTTTATAAATGTGTTGTAAAATGATTCTTAGCTTTATTATTTTCATATAGAAGTGCGAGAAATAAATGGGGAAGAAAATTAGTCGATTACTCAAACTGTAATGAGAATAATTGCAATGGGCAAATAAATTAATTATACCGTGTTATATCTGTCATTTACCCAATTTATCATTTATTCAATTTGTCTAAACGAAAATGTCAGCATTTCAATGTTAATCCATGGTTTAACATACTGTATTTTCTAATCCTAATGAAACTTTTATTCTAAATTATTCTTGTATTTACATCAATAGAGAATTGATACACGAATTGAGTAATGCAGAAAATGCTTCGGCCCGACGTAAAAAAGCAAGTATAAAACATTGGTTAATTTAGTTGTAGCCGTACAACATGAAAACTAAATTGAATCGAAGTTAAAATAGAACGCATAAAAATAATGTATCGCAAACCGTCCGCACATATACGCTACGAGCGCAAGTACTCGTTGCAATAACGGCCATTCATGTTGTCCTTCCCATATACACACAGCCAGCGCCTTTTATGCGAGAAAAAATCGAATGATTCACGATCGTTTATATCGCATACTTACGGCGTTCGGAATCAGCCCTTTACCACGCGCGATCAAAGAACACTTAATCGAAGGAGGAGGAAAAAGGGCAAAACTGAATATGTGTGAGAGATAGATGAAATATATATATATATATATATATATATATATATATATATGTACATGTGAGTGCGTGTGTGCGTGCGGGCGTGCGGGCATGCGTGCGGGCGTGTGTTAACGTAAGTGTTGTCCAGGACACCAAAACGTCTGTTTTAATTTTGTTTTCCATATCATATAGGCGATTGCGTACTAATGCATTGGGTATATATATATATATATATATATGACTGTGTATATTTGTGTGTGTGTGTGTGTGTGTGTGTGTATGTTTATGTTATGAGTAGTTTAACATGCCGACGTGAAGCAAACAAAACTGAAAAGTAGTTGCGCTCGACCGGGCTGATCCTCTCTTCGCTTCTACCTTCGCATCGCATAGTTGTAAGGAAAAATAAATTCAGAAAAAAATTGCGATAAACACGACTGACTTTACTGCTTTTTTTTTTTGTAGCAGCTTTCAGATTCTCTGATTGTCCCTTGGATCAATTGGACGAGAATCTTCGTTGCAAGTTCAATTACGAAGCGTTCAAATAGCATTTAAGAAAATTGTCCGATTAACTTAAAGCCTTATTGATTTACGTCTTGAGAGTCGTCATAATTGTTAAAAGGGCGTGATACTTTTTTTTATGCCCGCAATAATATTAATTGTATTATTTTTGTAATTGTTTGATAAATAAGGTACGATATTTTCATTTAAATAAATAAATTCTGATCTGTGATAATTGATAAGTTTGATTCTCGTTGAATAGATCCATCATAACTTTTAATATATTACTATTATAATTAAGTTAACCGGCAATTGTTAAAGGCGCGAAAGCAAAAAAATACTTGAATATTACGTGAAGCATTATAATATTGTTGGAAACTGTCACACTAATCAAATAAAATCTTCAACCGCTGAAGAAAATGGAAAAAAAAATGGATAAAATATGGAAAATAAATGGAAAAAAAATGGAAAAATCTTGAAAGTGCAACAACAGCGACTAACATAAAAATCAAGACGAATGATGTTTAATAGTTTGTCATAATAAAGAAAAAAAAAATATAAATAAAATAAATGAATAAATAAAAGACAGCTAATGTGAAACTTTATTTCCATCTGAAACGGATTAAGATCCCAGTCTCACGGATTTCCAATTCACGATGACCTTAACAACTCTGCGGCAAATGACTGTAAAATCAGGGATGAATAACGTTGACCCAGTCATGTAAATGGCACTTTAGTCACGATAATTGGGCAATGTCAATTAACCCTCGTTAAAGACTCGATGATTTATGGTCATCGTGGTCCAGTTATAACGCATCCGCGACTTTTTTTTTTATTAGAGTGTCAGCGGCGGTGGGCCTTTCTTACAGGCAACCGACGAATTGATTTATCTCAAATGCGTTACGGATAATGGCAATAAGGGCGCGAAAACCGAAAATACGCGCATCCTGTGCGTGAATATTATTCAAGTTCAAGAGGCTCGTGCAATGCCAATTGTCAGCTGTTTCAAATGTCAATTGTTTAGCTGATAAAGCAGATTAAGTGCACGACGATCCTCATGCTTTGGCTGTGTAAGTTAATTTCAACGCCATTTGCCGTAATAAATCTCGCTGCTAAGAATATTCAATGGGCGAGTGTTGTTGGATCAGCGCCCGAAAATCGTCACACGTCAATAGAATCGCTTACAAAGATTACAAAGGATCGTTGAAGAGCGCTATTCGTTCCCCCTGACAGACACACTTTTTTTTTTATTTATTTATTTATTTATTTATTTTTTTTTTTTTCATTCGGCGGACGTCTCATCTCGCAGGTAAATAAATCGTCATTGTGCAAGTACTTACATGCGCCAAGTCCAAGGACGGCTATTTGCGATTGTTTTGATCTTATTTTTTCAAAGCGACATTACTCACCTGAAACATAATAAGATAATAAAAGCAATTAGTTTATCGCGCGGACAACTGATGGATTTCTCGCGCGTTAATCATTATTAAGTGATTAACAATAGATTAAGTATGGGTTGTCGTGTAGCGTGCACCTATACACGTATAGATTTAGAGAGGTAATGGGGAGGAGCGCGATAAATCGCACACCACGCTCTTAAACAATATATTTTCCAGTTATTAATAGGAACTCTTTTTATCGCATTCTTAACACGAGCGGTTAATTCTCCATGATAAGGTAAAGTCGTGGGGAGCGAAAAACACGAGGCGAAAAAGCGCCTTAAAATTATCATTCATCGTGTCTGGGCTGAAAATTTATTTTGCGGTGTTGTGCAGGCCCCGTAGAAGGCTCCTCTCTCCATTAGCAGTGGAGCACGTCGCTCGCTGAATACGATTATCGCGACACCTCGGCGATTTTTACCTACGTCGACGACGTCGCAGAGCGCGTCCAATCTCTCTGTGCCATCGACTTTTATATTACTGTTTGGAATTCCAGTCACTTGATCACAGATCAAGATGGATTAGACAGTAGGGGGGGGGGGGGGGGGGGGGGGGGGGGGGGGGGAGGGGGGGTTTAGAGCAGCTCAAAGGTGATTCGGAAAGGAGAAGGAGAAATATGGCCGAATCGAGTAATTTAATTTTAGAGAACAATTTACGTAGGCAGCCGATATTTTGCGATGTATTATACTTTCGAAAATGTCTTCGATGCATCACGTCTGTCACGAACGCATTAAATGACCATTTTATTGGCGTATGATTATTGACTACTCGATTCGATGTATTTGGCGCGTGCTCCGTTAACGCGACGATGGTAAAATAATCGCAAGCCCTACTCGTCATTGAAATTCGATTACACTAGTATAGTGGTAGACCGGCCATTCCGTACGAGTCCTTCCATTAATAATAGCCTATCCGCGTCTCCAGATAATTCCAGTTGCACGTACCATGTATCGAGCGTATCGCGAGAAATAAGCGGACCCGGGGTGGAGCGATAGAACGAAAAGAAAAAGAAAGAATATATATATATATATATATATATAAAGAAAAAAGAAAAAAGGAAAAAAAAAGAGAAAAAAAAAACAAAATGAAAGTCAAGAAGAGCCCCCTCGGGACTAAGGATCCGTGTGGCTTTAATTGCCGGCTCGGAGGCAGCGAGGAGAAACAATAAGGGCACCTCGGGGCTCGGCCGATCGGGACTTAGGCCTCCGCGAGCCGCGGCATATCCACTTTACGAGAGTGCGGGGAGTGACATCATCGGCCGCCTCTGCTCACCTCGGGCCCATCCGGCAGGCCGCACACGTACTTCTGGCCCAAAACGAGCATTAACATCAAAATATTGCTCGTGCCGCTGGAGTTGAACTTATAAATCAAGCGCAAGCTCATTGTTAACCTTCGGGCCGGCGAGTTAAAATTTGCGCGAGGAATTTTAAGTTTCGGGCACACATAAATAATATCACGTGGATTTTCGTGCGTTAACGAAAAATCTATACGTCGGGCGTCTCGCGAGCCGACGCGACTCTACTCCTTGCCTGTCGCCCCGGAGGATCGCGGATGAATTTATGTGCGCGCGACTCTCGCGCGCCCCATTGTCCCATTGGTTAAAAAGCTCTTTGATAAGCCGTTTTTTTTCTTTCATTTCTTTTCTGTCTTTCTTTTTTTTTCTTTTTTTTTTTTTTTACTTCTTTTTTTTTGGCTTTTTTGCCTCTTTTTCTTTTTGTTTTTGTTTTTTGGTTTTTTGTTTTTAGTTTTGAATCGGCCGCTCTGAAATTGACGAATGTTTCTTTATTTCGGTAAAGCTTGGCGCTCTCGCATCGCCCATTTTTCACCTACGTGACCGAGGAGCCTTTGGCTCTTCGCTGCAGATAAATAAAACGCGAGACGCGAGACGCGATTATAACGCGCGTTACCATCAAAGTACACTTAAAACCATTATTAAAGAAAAATAAAAAGAAACAGAAAACAAAAACAAAGAAAAGCCGTTCACGCGTCTCCCGATAAAAGCGCTGCTGCATATTTTAGAAAGCGCGCAATGAATTAATGCATTTTTAATTTCCATTCTCACTTTATTATTAATGCGTGGCAGTGGCCCACGTCCGTTAAATGGCTGCTCGGCCGACATATTTTCTAATAAGGGCTGATTCTTCGTATAATAGATTGCTCTTTTGGAAACGCGATACGCTCGTGAATTATGTTATCAGGGCTGGGAGGAGCCTTAAAAAGCCGTCAACTTGGCAAATTCTTCTCTCCTAAAATGCTTGCGTCACACGACCATTATAAATCTAACAACATTGCTGGTAAGTGAGCCTCGGTGTTTCGTTGGATTTTCCCAGTGACAGGCGAATAATAATAATAATACCACGTCGAAACGAAGTGAGGGGCCTCTCGTGGAACAAGGCAGATCGGCTCAATTTTCCCATTTCACGTCCTGTCCACGAGCGACAGGACGAGAAACGACAGACGGCCGAGCGTCCAGTCGCCAAGAGCCGTCCAGGAATAAGAGCGCGAGCATCCTGGTGGCGCAATCGAAGCCGAGGATCGCACTCTATCGCCATACCTCGGTTAAGTGCGCTGACCTTGCCGGGGCCCGAAGGACACGCGCCGCGGTTCCGTTACGTCCCGAGGCACTTTGCGCGTCGCCGTCGCCGAGGTTTTCTTGCGATAGAGCAAGTTTGTTTTTTTTTTTTTTTTTTTTTTTTTGTTTTATTGCCCCTGCGTCTGCGTAATTTACGAGGGCTGGACCGGGTGGTCAGGGCCGCGCGCAGGTATATCAGGGAAGTCATTCCGGCGACGCTTTTCTGGTTTAGACGATTGCTGAGGGCTTTTCGTGAGAGGGGGTGGAAAGAGATGGAATGGGAGGGGGGAGGGAGGGCAGGCAGGTGACGCAATTACGGCGGCAGTGACCTTGCCACGGAAAGCGTTTTCGCGCGTTGCCCCGGGAAGTGCTACGGTTTCGCAGCGGGACGTCGCCGCCAATGTTTTCGGAAATGCCATTTATAGGCAAATGTCCCGTGACCTCAAAACGTAAGGTAGACGGACAATGGGGATAAACTTCGTCTCCGGGCATATAGTTGCCTATTTTTTCTTTCTCTTTTTTCTGTTGCGGCTCTCGAGTTTTTCGTCTCTGCTGCAATTTCGCACGTAGCCGATGGTAAAGACGAATTCCAGGTTTGACGGTTACGCAGTTTCGAGATTCTTCGGCGGGCGTTTGCCTGCCGGCCAACAACGACCGTACAATTTTTGCGAATTTTCCCATCCCTTTATTCGTCATTGCCTGCATTTTATTATCGTCTCGTGATAGGAAGAAACTCGGGGTATGATGACATGGATCTTATTTGTACTGGATTTGCAGCTGCCGGACTGTAATTTACAAAGTTTATCTAATAGCGATAAAAAAAACTACTCGCTTTGAATAATGTATGGTTGAAATCGTTGCAATTCATAATATCGAAGGAGATACGTAGCCATTCATCTTGCTTAAGGGCGTATGTACGAAGTTTAGAATAGAATGCTTAAAAGTTCATGTGGAAGGTAATTTTTATACCTTAAGTATTTAGTTTTAAGACAAAGTGAGTTAAAGTTTCGCAAGCTAATGTCAATTTTACGAAACAAAGCGATACAAAATTACATATATATTTACTTTGTTTCTTTTAATAACAAATGACTAATAAAGGAATATTTTATCTATTTGAAATTTCAAATGATTATAAAATAGTACATATTGCAAAAATTCGTCCAAATTATAACTTGAAATTAACATTTTATTATTTTCCATGCAGTGTTTTTTCATTTCAACCCATATAGATGTAATTTATCTATATAAATATAATCAAAATGATATTGGCTAAATCATGGAAGAATCATAAACTGTATCGCAACGTTTAGAATTGCAGCAATTTTTTAAACAAATTCTGGATAAACGCTATCTCTACGGAAACTGCAATATTCAGTTAGACTTAATGATAATTATATGAATTATTCAGTAAAATAGCACCATTAGAATGAATTAAAATGGAATTCTCGAAAACGTATATTTATTTATATTCTATTGGAGCCACGATAAAAATTATTTAGCAGTTACACGGAGCACTCGACTGTGCAAATGAAGAAGCGCGAGTTCTTCCGACGGTAGACGGCAGCATGCCGTTAGAGTAGTCACGTGATGCGCTTAAATATCTCACATACCCGTTCGAGCATCCTACGCTCTTCTTTTCATCTCTGAATATTACATCGTAGAATTACGAAGGAAAGATTAGTGCGTAGGTTCGGTACTCCCTAGAATTCGAATTCCATTTAAATATAAAAAAGTAGCAGCTCTAACAAAGTCATTTTTCCAAATGAAGACGGCGTCATTAAAATACTTTTGTCCAGCTTTCCTCTACTCTTGGATTTCTTATTTATTTGGTGTCGAGTCTGACAGACGTTAAACATACGTTGAAAATTAAAAGGACAAAATAAATAAAAGAGCAAACAGCTGAATATCGATTGAAATATTTATTTTCAAGGCTTCAATTCCTTATGATTTTACGTAGTTGTTATAATGACGAAAGTAAAGCCGTCGAGTGCATTAAAACCTTTCATTTTATTTCTCATTCTAGGCGAAAAATTTTTTTTCTATGATCCACGAACTATTTTCATGAAACATAACGCATGTCATATTTACATGAAAAATATAGTAATAATTAAAAGTATTAATATTCACAGTTCTTAATTATATAAATATTTGATGTATTTGAAAATGTAATCCAAACGATAAATATTACATTCAATTAATACACTTCCTTATCATATTTGCACAAATAATATACATATATAAATACCATTAATAACTGCATAAAGAAAATTGTAATCAATAAGAGACGGTGAAATAAATTAAGTCGAACCGACGTAGAGCAACGAAGTATCAGCAAATGCCGTGATGTACGCGTATCGAAAAAAAGAAATCTTGCCATTCATTAATGAGCAATGGTATAATGTCCAATCGAGTGAAATTTTCTCGATGAATATTTCAAATGGTAAATGAATAATCTCCATTTTGTCAATGAGTGTATTCAGCTACAGGTACTCACGCATCGAAGGTCTGCGAAATAACGCGAAATGAGAGAAAACGAAGCAACGACTGTGCAATGAGTCAAGCGCCGACTGAAGCTCAGGTAAGCCGAGAGCGAGTACATCCCTATGACAAATCTAACCGGATGTAAAAACAAAGGGAGCACGGAAAATAATTTCAGGCCCATTAGAGGCGGCGGCGGTACGCCCTCGAGGGGTGCCTGGCAAATATAACTGGAGTCTCATCCCTCTGGTATCTAGAAGCCAGCAGCAAAGGCCGAGGGGTTGTTAGGGGCACAAAGCTCCTCGGAAACGAGCGTAGAAACGCTCGATTATTGAGCAATTGGCGCGCGCGCGCGCGGGCGCGGGTACGGTATTATAAATTTCGAGCAGCCGACTCGCGGACTTACAATTAGCCTCGATGGATTCGATACAATCGTTGGACACGATTGAGCCGAGCCCCGTATATGAGCCCCGTGCGATTCATCACCTCGAGCACTCGCGGAGCCGATAAAATCACTGTCTTTACGAATCAATTACAATGAGCAATCGCCTCGGCTCTGTGCACGTCCGTGTAAATGCCGTGTCATAGATGAAGAGGTGCCGATGTGCTCGTAGTGGCTGATCGATGTTTATTTTTTTGCTTTGACGCCACTGTTTTTTTTTTTTTTTTTTCTATCACGGACCCGACATTCTTTTCGGTTACACTCATTCGCCCTCGTTTTATTCGTTGTTCGCTCCAATGAACTTGTAACGCTACTTTTTTCCCCGTATAAATTTGTTTTGCGAGGTGCCGTTAATTCACGGCGCCTACGAGGACTTACGCGTATTGTTGCATCGGCTGTACAAATTGATAATGCTATTTGGAATTCGTCGGCTGCCCTCGCTCGGCGATTATATATTATTGTTGTATTATTGTTCGATTGATATGCTACCATTGGACGTAGGCACCTTTAATTTAGGTAAATCATTAGTTGTGCCACGATACGCCGGCTAAAGTGCGTGCGTGCGTGCGTGCGTGCGTGCGTGCGTGCGTACTCTCGCGCTGTTTTGGTGCGCGCACACCAAATCGTATCGGCAGCTCGGCAGGCGTAAAATATTTCCTTTGATTGATTTGTGCCCGCGATGGCCCGATATTCGGTGATAAACAATAACAAAAATAAGCCATTGCCGTTCTAAGCTGATAAATAAAGGTCGCCATAAATCTCGCGCGCTGCTAATTAAATAAATTAAATAAACCAAAGCATCATTAAAAGAGAGGATTTTCCGCATATATTAGATGATACATAAATTTGGCTTTGCGCTGCATACGGCAATTTATAGGGATGCTACGGTAATTATTTATCGCAAAAATTTATATCAAAAGTAATTTATGCTTAATAATCTTTATTTATATGGAAATGAGCGATTGGAGCAGCGAGAATCGTGACGTTTGCCGTGGGTGATGGGACTCTCGGGTAGAGATTGTATCGTGCGACAATTACCAATCGAGAGGAAAATTTTCGACTTTCGGTAAAGAATGTTGGTGACAGTGGCGGTGTTGATGTTGCTGCTGCCGCTGCCGGTGCAAAGAGAAAGAGCGATGAGCGAGAGGCGGGAGCGAGGACGACGGCGTGAGGGAGTTGGAGAGAAGCGGGGTAGAGGAGCTTTCATAAATCGCTGGAGAAACAACTGACGCCCGTTGTCACTTGTACTGGTTTCGGTGCAGTGAGCTTGCAAATCAAGCGTGATTAACGATTAGTAACGTAGCTCGTTAGTCGAAACGCGACCGACTAGCTCGTTTGCACGGCATTAAATAATTTTTAATTGAAGTTGTAAACTACACCTCTTCCTTGTTTTATACATTTTCCCAAAAGTCCGCCGTTAGCAATAGCGAGACATCGGCGCTTGTCCATTTTTTCCGGAACTGTTCGTCCGTTAATAGATAGTTAATAGATAGCCTTAATGAGATGAGTCGAGGAGGAGTTCATAAAGCTATCGATCCCATAAGTACGCGTGATTTTTCCTCAAAGCCGCTGCGTTTTGATTTTAATATTATCTAATTTATCCTAATGTTTTGGTCAATAAATTGGTATTTAGAGACGTAGGTGGAAGACGAGAGACGAGAGTCCGGTGAGAGGATTTTTAGTTTTTTAGTTACAATCTCACAAGTTCGTTAATAATTTATACCTTTTGTAAAAAGATTGTATGTTATATGGAGTATGTTGAATAGAATAGTCAAACATCCCTTATTTATGCAATATTCTTCCCTCTAACTCCAACTCCCACGAAAAAAAAAAAAAAAAAAAAGAAAAAAAAAGCAAAAGTCATCCGGATCTATATCGACGGGGTCACACGTAGGACAATGCGATGGCTCAACAGTTGCGTACGGCAAACTTTGACATTTCGGATAATCCTCGGATCCAGGAAGCGATCGAGCATGTCTCTAACGTTCGTCAAAGGCCGATAGACGAGCGCCGGCCACTCGAGCGTGCCACCATCGACTTCGGCACCGGCAGTGCCATGCGACTACTTTAGGCTCTTCCCGGCTTCACGTCGTAAGCCGTGCTTTATCACAATGGCATCCCTTCACCCCGCCAGCATACACGAGGGGTGGGTTCGTTAAGTTTCGGGTGAGACTTATCTCGCTAGCCAAGGGGCGCCGGCTGGCGTCTAAGGTGTCGGCTGTGCCGGCGGTGTGTATTACGCTCACGTATAGAAAGGCATCGGGTGACATGGTCGTCGAGGCGGGGGTTCAGGGTGGCACGACCAACTTCGCGCGAGTGTCGTGTTGGCTAAGCCGTTATGAGGGATGGCGGCTTCGTGCTGGCCGCGGGGTAGGAAGGCGTCGGCCGACTATTCGTTATGCGCCGGCAAGTGTCGCGGCCGACTCTCGGGCTTGGATTGTCGCTGGGGGCCGCGCGTGACCGATGGCCATCGACGCCCCCGGGAGGCAGGCGCTGCGTAGCGATGGCCCGATCGGGGAAAAACTCGGTTGCGGGTCTTGGGAACGTCTCGCGCTCCTAATGCGAGCTCTTCGGCGGACATCCGCCACCGCCACCGCCACCGCCAGCGCCAGCGCCACTACCGCCGCATCCACAACCAGCTCCTCCCTATTCCCGTGTCGTGCGTCACGAAGCTCGCGGCCCGTAATCCGAGCCACCGGTTGAGCTTTAGCGCTCTTTCTTATTCCCATCTCCGGCCGTAAACGAGGCAAGCGGTGAGGGGCGAGGGCGGGACACCGCACCGCCCAATCCTGAATTATGTGCCATTCAATTATGCCGATTATGCGCTTCGGTCGCGCATTTACATTCCGACATTACGGCAGATTGATTGGATAGCTTTGCGAAGCTCAATTGCAAGCATTTTAAAATTCAATTCAGGTGCCGTGCTTTTACGCGTGAAAAACTCGAGTGCATATATCGCCCGCCACATTCCTCAGCCATGAGCCACGAGGCACACACTAGCATAAAACTGCAGGGCGAGAACGCGTCGTTAATAACGAGATATTCGTCGAGCTGGCGTCGCTCCTCGGTTTCGTCGTTCAAATTACCCGGGCCTACCATCATCCCCCGCATTATTTCCAACTACTCGATTACTCTGTAAAGGGCGTGTTTCAATGAACAGCCGGCAATTATTCAGCCGTATCTTACGGACAATGCCACGGCTGTGATTGATAAGCGATCGGTCCTAAGGCGATTCCGATGGAATGATGAATTTTGGATGCTTAAAATGATTATTCGCCTATGATCGTTCCTTGGTGAATATTGGGCTCTCGTAATGAGATTCGGTAACGTCGTCTCCAAGCAGAAATTCGTGGGAGCTCGAAAAGTGGTGGTGGTGGTGGTGGTGGTGGTGGTGGTGGTGGTGGTGGTGGTGGTGATGGCGGCGGCGGCGGCGGCGGCGGCGACGGCAGCGGGGACAAGAGAAGAACTAGCCAATGCCTAGAGACGAATGCCAAGGGAGAGGAGGCAAAAGGTACGACGCTTATCGTGGCTTACGGCCTCCTACGACACGGTCATTCGGATCCTTATTTATGTGCCTCCGTCAGGCTTTCCAGCGGACGACGACCGCGGCCACCTCTATTTCGTCGGTATCGAGCGGCGCGCTCGTTTTATTTTTGGAATGTCATGAGAATGCAATGCCCTGCGAAAAGCCAAAGTCCCGAGCGATGTGGGAGCAGGATGACGGTGGGGCCGAGGAGGGCGAGAACTGGCGAAAAACGGGTCGGAAAAGCGAGCCTCGAGTCTTTTGCGCGGCGACAAGTTCCGGGTTGTCGATCGCTCCCCGGAGTCACCCCGGGGTCGTAATCGTAAATAACGTTAAAAACGTCAGGGTGGCGATACGCCCTTTTTTAGGTCAAACGCCGCGAACCGAGACGAATTCGTGACCTCCCTCACGGCGCATTTTTCGGCGGAAGAACAGTTTTCGTGGCAAATTGGGGACGGGAATGGCGATACCGGGTCGGCGGTTGTGGGGCTGGGGGGAGGGAGGAGATGGAGATGGTGACGGGATGGAGAGCCGAGGCGACGGTAAAGTCATTGGCACGCGTAGGATCGGCGCAATTTCCTTTCCCGTTTGGTTTATCGACGACGATTCGTGCCTATAATCTTAATGCACCGAACGAGGGAAAAATGATCGAGGTCGATCCTCGCATTATCGCTTCCGATTATACTTGGCAAAATTGCATATGAAATTGGCCGACAACGTTGTACCTTCCATTATCATAATTACGTTGTTTAACTGCGTTTGGATAAGACGCAAAATGCCTCATTAACCAATTTACCATTCGCTCTGCTACATCTTTATTTAAAGAGGCGATTAGCCACGCGCTCCATCTGCAATTTCTCTATTATCATCGAGGCTAATGCATTGCCCCAGGTAAGGGTGAATTCTCCACAAATTATTACTCGGCGCTCTTGAACTTAGAAGCAGACGTAGCAAAATAAACTTTCGCTACTTCCTTCCAACTCCGTCCGGCGATGTTCGATTTCAAGGCAGCCGACAATAAATAACGTAACAAGATCACGTACGAGCGGCCTAATATTGACACGGCCCAATCATATTATCATTCAATATTCTATTATCTTATCGGCTGACAACTGCTACTCTACTCGCTAACTAGACCGAGCGATTATTCGTGGCGCGAGACATCTCCGCCAAGGCCACAACCGACACAAGGAGTAAGTAAGCGCTCGGCTTCGGACGTAACCCACGTGCATCGTTACAACGACAATGTTGCGCGTACAGTAAAGCCGAGCAATGCTTGACGAGATCCTGACAGGCACGTCCTCAAATACTCCTCCCTCACGTGGCAAATTGCGCCCTAAATTAAGTTTGCGCATTGTGCGGTGCTTCGAAAAATGAGATGACAAATGCCTCCAACCGAGTCATTGTTGCGCCTCTGGTCATTGGCAGTGCAGACCACAGATTTTCGTCGATTGGGCTAAGCAATGGGCCACGTAGACTCCTCCGGGCGCTGATTTTCCTGCGTGAGGAGGCGCCCGGAAGTGGGTCAAGAATGAGCGCGAAGGCTGAGGCGCCGAACAGCTGAATGTTCGTCGTCCGTCGGAACACGTGGGAACCGGTGGTGCTCGAAGCTGGCGGGAAAGGTCGTAAAGAGCCGCCGTGGAGGCTTGTCTTCCGTCATCTCCGCAACAAACCTCCGCCACAATTCGTCTCCCCTCCGCCCCGCCGCAATTGTGCCAGCCATGGCTCTTCCCCCCCCCCCCCCCCAAATCCCTCCCTCCCCCCCCTCCCCCTCCCACCCACCGTCCATCACGGATACGTACACCACGATGCGAGAGCACCCCGGGGATCGAGTGGACTCACCGTGTGGCTCGGCCTCTGGTGCGCGCCTCTCCCTCAGCGACCAAGGCAATGGATCCGCGCTTGCAGCATCCTCTCCTGCTGTCGTACCCAAAGCTTTCTCTGCCTCCGGCGCAGGTTTCGGTGCCCTCGTTGCGTGGGCGGGTGCGTCAACAGCGACACCTCAGTGACATGTCATTGACGGCCGTCGTGGCCTGTTCGCCGCCCAGGTGGACCTGGCCGCCACGGGCCAGTCTTTATCACCACGGAGGAAGGCAGGGGTGGCGCAAGGCAGATAGACACGAGCAGGAGATAGATAGCAGAGAGATGTGAGGAGAGTGAGTGAGTGAGTGAATGAATGAGAGGTAGAGAAAGAGGTAGAGAGGTAGAGGTAGAGGTAGAGGTAGAGGTAGAGGTAGAGGTAGTGGTAGAGGTAGAGGTTGATAGATAGATATATAGAGAGAGTGAGTGAGTTGAGAGTGTGTGTGTGTGTGTGAGTGATTGAGCGAGTGAGTGAGACGGAAGGAAGGATGGAAGGAAGAAAGGAAGGAAGGAAGACAGTTTGAGAGAGATATGATTGAGAAGAGAGAGATGAAAGAGAAGAGAGAGAAGAGAGAGAAGAGAGAGGAAAAGAGCGAGACGTGCCCCTCGCGCGCGAACCTCTCTCCCGAACGGATGACGCTCTCTCGCGGGCCAAAGCAAACTTGTCGGATGGCAATACGTGAGTTAAATGTTGGGGCCGCGCCGCGGATGGTTTACGGCCAATAGTCCCCACCTCAGGCCGCCACGCGGCGCTGCTGTTACGCTCACCGTGTGCCGCCGCCGCAACCGCCGCCGCCGTTACGAGAGCCGAGAGCCCAGCCCGCGTACCCGTATTCCTCGTACTCGGCTGCTACGTCCCCTCCTACGACGGCTACCACCACCTCCACGAGTCCACTCTGCACGTACGCGCGCCCACACGTGCACCTCCCAATACAAACTTCTTCCCTCTCACTCTCTCTCTCTCTCTCTCTCTCTCTCTCTCTCTCTCTCTTTCGATCTATTTATCCATCTATCTTTATCCTTCTCGGCCGCTCTTTCGGACCTGCTCTTTCAAGATTGCGTATGTACCAAAGCCTCCTCGCTCATTACCCTCTGTCTCATGCGTGTATCCTTCGCATATGGCCCTTCTCATCCCGTCCTCCAGCTCGTCTCTCATTTTCCACGCTCGATTTTCCCTCGGCCACCGTCCACTCATACACGATACGAGCCTTTCCCCCTCACTCGCAACGTCTTCCAATCCTCTCACTTCCTCGCTTTATTTCCCGATTTCCACGCACTATCTCATACATTACTTCTACGCTCGCTCGCTCTCACACACGCATGCGTGCACGCACGCATGCACACGCGCAAGCATTTACGCATACGCGACATGTAAGAAAGAGTGAAAGGGAGAGGTAGAGGATGAGAGAGATGGAGGGAGGAATAAAGAGAGAGAGAGAGAGAGAGAGAGAACAGAACCGAATAGTACACTCCCCCTCCCACGCGGCCCCCGATCGTTCGCGGCTGCTTCTTGGACGCTCTCGTTCACGTGCGCGCCGTGCTCTCTGTCACTGCCCCCTCCCTTAGGGATACGCACACACGTAAACGTGGGCCGCGCGCGCGTCCGATCGTCGGAGAGGGAAGTCAAGAGTGTGAGCGAGAAGATTATACGGGAAGTTTGCGCCGACAGGAAGAAGATGAACGAGCGCTTAAGGAAGGGACCAGAGTGAGAGAGAAATAGAGAGAGAGAGAGAGAGAGAGAGAACGAGCAGCAGCATCAGCAACACACGGACGCGTACGACCATCTCCTCGGGATTTATGTGCAAGGGCGTTGTTAATGGCGGCGGGGAGGGCTGTCGCGAGGGAGGGGAGGGCCGTCGCTCCCCCCGTCCCTACAATACTATTTTCATCTCTATGCGACCGCGAGTCGCACACCCATACATGCACACCGACAGCTTTTGGGTCCTGTACCGAAGAATCGACGTGGAGTCTATGACACACTCGAGCCGCGTGTCCGACGCTTTGCCGATCGAGCTCCAATATGCGGTGTGAGTGTGTACGGGGGGAGGTTACCTCAGCCTCAGCGAGAGTTATCATCACATGCACGTGTGCGATTGAGCCATTACCTGCTACTTTGCGCTATAGATATAATTATATAGCATAGCGATACATATCGAGTAATGATAATTTATGGTGTCATCTCGGTCCGTCTCTCTCTATCTCTCTATCTATCTATCTATCTATCTATCTATCTATTTACCTATCTATATATATATATATATATATATATATATATATATACATATATACATATTATTTTGCTTCTCTAACGTTCTATGAGGGACTCGCGTCTCGTTGTACGTGTAGGAGGTGATTGTTCGATTGTCGCGAGTAAGTGCGTGCACCACGTGCTCGGGCATCGTCTATACATGTATGCACGTATACGTCGCTAAGGATTAATCGACGGCGTCGACATTACGAGATGCCTGGGGTATACTAGCGATCACACGCTACTACCAGCCAATGTGCAACAATTATCTAAGGATCTTTGATCCAAAAGCGAAGAGCAGTGCGAAGGAGGTAGAAGAGGAGGGAAAAAGTGATTAATGCATACTTGGCTCCCGGTTTATTTATATTTATCATTAACACGAGCTAATTGAGACTTTTTATTTTCCCGTTTCTCATCCCCTAGTACTGCCGTGTCGTATTTTTTTTTTCAGGTTTACAAAAACAACGACGACGACGACGACGACGAGGACGACGACGACGATAACGACTATAACGACGATAACGACAACAATCTACTAGCGTACGTTCTATTATAATTCACGTTTAGTCAAATTAGTGATCTCGACTTATGGCACTCAAATTGTTATGCTTTTCTTGCTCTAATTTATAACATTATTTACTATTCTACTCGCAGATATATAATTTTTAGATTTATTTTTCTTATTCGTCTTTCAAGACATTTTTATCAATTTTATAATTTATTATCCAGAATAAACCTTATACTTAGTTAGGTTGAGGAAGTATTATTATTTAGTTCGTAGACTTCAAGAATATAGCTTAATAAATACAACATATTTCTATAGAAATTTCTTCGTTTTACAATAACAATTTCTTCTTTGTAGAAATAAATTTTAAACGTTAATCAAAATTAAATCAATGTAACATAAGGTTAGGTATCGCTTACATTAAGCTAAATTATAGCGTTACATATTTTCTGCAATACCGTCTTAATAATATCGATTATTATGATGCAATTATAATCTATACATACAAACGCATATACAATTATTCTGAGCAAAAAAAAAAACAAAAAAAATAATATGAAAGAAATTACTGGTGCTGTATAATGATTACATGATAAGAATATAAGACTTTAAGTAATATTTACTATATATTTGACATACTCAAGCAATATTTATGTTTCTGATATATAAAATTGTATGACGTAATTTGAATGTACTCTTAGATATATAATACTTTCAAATACCTCATTACCAATCGTATTTTTACAATATTAAAGAGGCTATGAAGTAATGTGTTTTATATACTTACTTGTAGTTGAAATATTATGTGATTATTGGTAAGTTAAATTACTGTTTACATTAAAATATAATAAATTAAAGGAAATAATCGGCAGCAAGAGGCAATAATCATCAGAATTTTGATAATGGAAATATTTCTACATGTTGCAATTACTATTAATAATGTGTGAGTAATGTGTCAGTAATGAGTGTTATTGCTCTATAATTTAGTATTTTAATGATCAATATCCATGATAATCATTGCTAATGAAATTAAAATAAAATAACACATAGTTATTATAAGCATTATAATAGACAATATTAATAATGTATATATCGGCAATGAAAACTTTATGTGTTTATAAATTTTTTTTTTTTTATTTAATTTGATGCTCCATATAAGGTTAAGAAAATCTGTAATAAGAAAAAAAAAAAAAACAACAAAAACGGAGCCCTCGTTACAATTTCTCAAAATTCAATAAAGTAAAGATGAAGAGTTTGTTTAATTTGTTGCTGGTTACGTACTAAGAAGAGAACAAAATATGAAAAATAATTAAAGATTTAATAAGAATATCAATTTCAAATAATAAATGCTACATGTATAAAGAAGACGAAACTAAGAAAATTATTCCCTTAATGTATGGAATAAGCAAAGTAGAATAAAATTTATTCTACCCATAATTCTGAAATTGTTAAAATTATGACTATTGTATAAAATGGTAATTTATCGTTAATAATAATATGAATAAAAGTTTCGACAAACGAAAATTTCTCATTTTTCTAATTGAATTGATGATTCAATTCACTTATGGTAAATTGGTAGGTGCGAAGTTTTCGTTGCATTCAACGTGCATTCAGCAACGCAGTTTCCGCTCGCCGTCCCTCTCACTCAACCATCTCTAACCTATCCTTCCCTCTTGCACTTTCCCTCGTTCTCCTTCCCCCCCCCCCCCGATTCCAGCTCCTCCCACCACCTCAACAGTACCCAGTACTTTAAATTGGATTCGCGCTCGGAGCTCGAACCTCGCCGCGAAATTGTGTTTCACCGCCGGCCAATTTCACCCCCGTCTCTGTCTTCTCTCCCTCGGTTCCTCACTTACCATCACTCCGCCCCCCCCTCTCTCACACACACACACACACACTCTCTCTCTCTCTCTCTCTCTCTCTCTCTCTCTCTATCTCTATCTCTCGTACACGCCGTAGGCAGGATTTAAATCGACCCGCGTGCACTCTTGCGCTCCCGTAAACTCACTTCAAATTTAAAGCCGAAAATACTCATGCGATGGCGAGTTAAACGAAGCACTGATAGAGTCTGAAGCCGCAGTATATCATCCGATATTTATTCAGGACCCAACAGCTAAAAATTTGAATAACCAGATTCCTGCGCGTCTTAACCAGGGCCCAGGGCCCAATTTACCCTGTCGCCCCGCCCCGGTTAAAGCGTAGCCACGGATTCGCTCATTCCAGAAGATACCGTTATAATGTCACGCGACGTTACCAATGCTATCGACAAGCGCGCGATATATCGTCCGCTAAATTATCTCCGTGACGTGAAATCAATGAATTGCGCTACTTGCGTTTCCTTTTCGAGTACGTTTTTGCAGGTCATGCGCGAATTTAGAGGGATGGCGCTTTTGTGCAATCAATAACATTAATTCGGGAAGGCGGATGAATTGCTACGCCCGGGGTGGAATATTTAGACTTGGCAATTCCAAAGTAGTCTTCCTTTTTTCAAATATCCGACAATTCTAGTGGCGTTAATAATAGTAAGGCGCATTTCCTAGTGTAGTAGCAACTATAATAAAACCATGAATTTAATAACCCTGGCTCTCATAGACAGTCGCTTATGTTTCAGAAGTAATACATTTAAAAGGCATTTTATCGGCTTCCCGAGTCCATTGATCTTAAAATTTTATGCAAATAATCGTATTCTATTATAAACGATGTTACAAGATTAAATTAATGTAAAATGTTTATACTTAGTATTTTATGATAAAAGACCTTTGTACGATCGCTATTACTTTCAACATTTAAACAATATTTAAAATTTACAATCGCCGTGGTAAACATGAATTACACGTTGATTCCATATTACCAAGCCTCTTTTCATTTTTTCATAAATTCCTTTCGTTCGTACAAAAAAAAAAAGGAAAAAAAGAAAGAGACAAAAAAAAAAGGAAAAATTTAATTCCATAGAATATTCGTGCCGTTTTAATAAAAAAATTTTTACCCAAACTCACTACCTTTTCATTCTTCAAACTAGAATTTAAAAACATCGAACAATATTTTAATGTTATGGATAGAAAATTTGTTTCTAGCTAGTTACTTGTTTTATTTGAATTGTCATGGAGACCTCAAGTTTACCAAAAACCCTATAATCACTCATCATGTTGACGAATATTTCGAAGATTATATGCAATAATATATCGCCGATAGGTAACCTTAGATAATTGACAAAATAAAATAATAATACACCAATTGTTGCACATAATCATGAACAATTATGGGAATAATCAATGCGCTTTTGTTAAACAGTAATTAATATAGGCCTGAATACATTATTTATTTATACAATTAGATTATAATTGTGTAACCGTCACGATCGTTTGTTAGTAAAATAATTTTCAGCAGCGTAATTAATTGACAGCCATTATTTCAAGTGTAAAGCACTGAAATATTTATGCCCGTTAGTCCCATGCGTCATGCCAACAATTACGTAGAATACATTTTAATTGTTTAAATCATGATATTAAGCGAATCAACATTTGCCGCGAAACAATTCTCAAAGTCGTCCCGGCGAAGGCGAACGAAGCCATTAAATTCCAGAAACCTTTCGCACCGCCCTCGTACCGACCTCCATACAATTTTAGAAAAGTCGCCCGACATCGTTGAACACTTTAACCAAGACCAATGCCTGATATTTTTAAAGTCCCATTTGTCTGCAATTACCGACAACACGCGTGAAGCCCTCGCGCGACCCCTAAATCCTTCCCAGCCGTGCACCATCAATCAATAATAGACTCGAATAGCGTCGACTCCGAGTACGCGGGAGCACTGGGTAATTAAAAACACACGGACCGTCGGCCAAACATCACCCTAATGGTCGGGTAAGCGATAGGACAAGCATTTGGCCCGAGTCCGAGGGACGGCGGACCGTCTGACGTCCCACGGCTCGGAAGTTACGGAGAGCCGGAGATTTAAGCAGTCGAGCGAGGAGGCTGGAACACGTCGGGAGTACATTCGAGCGAACGGAGCTGGTTCTTTCATCGGAATGGCGTGCACCCGGGCGCTAGGCACGTGGAGCCGGGGCGCACTCCCCGTTTGACGGAATGTTATTGCGGTAATAATCGCCGTGGCCAACAGGTGCTTCGGCGCCCCTGCCGCCACTTCCTTCTTATTGAGCGCCGCGCCGCGCCACGGACCATCTACCCACTACTACGTGGCGGCGCTGCTCTCGCCAGGTCCGCCCCCGCGATAATTGGCTGGGCTGGTGGGGCCTGGCCGATAGCTCGGCTGCCGCTCCTTGCCTCTCCGTCCGGAGTGCCGACTGGCCTCAACGACCGCTTGCTTTTCATTATTTTCAAAGGATTTTCATTAGGGAGGCGGACGGAGAAGGAGCAGGAGGAGGGATATTTGGGGAGTAGGAGGAGGAGGAGGAGGGATATTGAGTGGAGTAGGAGGAGGAGGAGGGTGATGGGGGAGTAGGGGGAGGAGGAGGGATGGGGGGGGGTTTGAAGGTCATGGGGGTAAGGAGGAGAGGAGAGGAGATGCGATTTGCAATTAACGCTTTAAAAGTACTCGTTAGCATGTTTTGGAGCTGAGGTTAGAGGAGAAAGGGTCAATTATCGTGGATGACGATTATTTACAATGGGATTGCTCGTCGATTTAAGGGGTGGGGACTTTTATATGGGAATTGTAATGGCGATGAGGGAAGCGAGAGCCATTTATCGAGGTGGATAAATCGATAAATTGTTGGAAAAATTGATTCGAAGACCACGGTCTGGAAAATTGTACCATCAAGGATTTGCGAGATATTTTTATCGACGACATCTGATAATGCAGTAGATTTGGCTATTCGACGTGTCCTTAAAATGCTAATAATTATGGAAAGTAATTTCAAATCCAGCTGCGGTTATCTCAAAATGTTAATGAGATATTAGATATAAGAAAGCGCGAGAAGTGAGGAGATCGAGAGTCATAATTTATGTAACCAGATCGACACTAATAGTAATATGAGGGGGAAGGTGGGGGCGGTGGGAAGGGAGCATGATTTTTGCGCGTTGCGAAATTGCTTGACGATTAACGGATTTCTTATCAGCGCGAGTGAAGCGAGTACGAGTTGGCCTCGCCAAGTGCGATCTCTCACCATTCTTCCCGTGGAATTAAGTAGAAATAAGCCGCGCGCATACCAATGGCGATTGCAGAAAATTCCCATCTAGGTAAGCCATACTCCGATTGCGATTTGCCGCATGACTCTATAAATGGCTGGTAGATCAATTACGCCGTGCCGCGAAGTTTATATCTTCGGAGATTCAGCGCTCGTAGCTTCTGTGTTCGATTATCGCACTATCCCACCCCCACGCACTCCGTCTTCCCCTGCCCCTCGTGAACTTTGAAATACGATCGTCTTATTTCATGGTTTGAGCGGAGAGACTCAATGCTTTAGGACTTTTTAAATTTTATTTCTTTTTACAATAACCGAATGTAGTCTCTGTTGGTATAATAATGGCTACGATGGAAGCATTGACTGCGAATTGCCGACAATATCATTAAGAGCCGTTATCAGGTACTTCAGCGAAGTTCATATTTTCATCTGAAACTGTAAATTGTATTATCGAGGGCTATTTCTTTATGGATTATTTTTAAATACTATCTTATTGCAAATTATGTTGATTCTAACGCGCCTGTTTCACTCGAAGCGTAAGTAAGTAATATTGTGTGTGGGTTGGGGCGCGCGCGCGCGCGCGGATGTATGAGAAAAGAATACTTAAATTCTTACTCCTTACTCCCGAGTGTTCTTCATTATTTACCAAAACCCATCCTTTCATGTCTTAAAATGTCCTCGGTATCTTTCGAGATGATCCAATTTTTTTATCGCAATAAAATTTCCAGGTTTGCTATCGCAGCTCAAAGAGAATGAACACGAGAAGTCAGCTAAAGCAATTAACGAGCTAATAAATCAAATTGAATCTGGAATATGTATAACAATAAAATATAAGACTGATTAGTACGTAAAATAGTCGTGACCGTATATACGCCATTTATTCTCGATTCGCCATATCGCCGATCAAGAATAAAAAATAATAAATTAACTTCGCAATGACACTTACACGCTAGTCTTGCCATTTCTCTAAACAAAATCGTAATACCCATACTATATAAACTACTCTCTAATTTTAACATTTTGGCCGATCTCCAGAGTTTCCAAGTCTTTTCAATATTATTTAATGCTTAAAGTAAGAGTCCGTCTCAGAAGAGAATAGATAAAAGCGCGAGAGCAGAGACGTTGGGAGCAAAAGGGATAACAAGGGACCGAGGGAGCAATAGTACGAGTCTCGTGTAGAAAAAGCCGACTGCTTCGTTGCTTCGTTTATCTCAGTTGCTCGTACATTACGCTCGCAAGGGGAAAAAAACTTAGCCGCGACGTTTAATTTCCGAAGGCCTTCCGCAGCTTCCATTCACTATACGGGGGCCTCAGTACCAGCGCCATCACGTGATTTCTGTCATTCAGGCTCGACTTACGACTCGACACCATGAAATGCGGCCACAATAATCTTCCAGCCGGCAGCCACCGAATAAGCACCTGACAACCGAATTTATTTCGCCTTGTTCGATATGTTCTCTTTTCTTAACAAAAATTAATAATAAATAAATAAATAAATGAATAATCAAAATAAAAACATAAAAGAAAGCACGTAATTTGGTCGTTGGCTCGTGAGATTGCATTTCACTAGTATTGGCAATTTGTGTTAATGTAAAAATTAACCGCGTTGCATTGTGCTTTCAAAGTTCCTTTTCAGTTACATACATTTTCGCTATCTTATTCCAAACCAAAACAATGACTAACGGCTTTTCAAATAGCACATAATAATAGGTATATGTAGGTATATATATATATATATATATATATATATGTATGTATGTGTATATGTATATATATATATATATATATATATATAAACACACACGTACAGTCTTCTTAGAAAAAGTTATCATCGTGTAGCGCATGTGATCACATAAGATTAAAGATAATTGTAAAATATAGTCGTATAAAAGACTATATTTGATTTAATATATCTTTAAATTGACTTTTTACGTTGATTATATACGAAACGTGAATTTACTTAGGTAAATTCATACCCGATTATACTTTTATACATATAGAGATATGATCGCTTAAATTTATTTATGATTAACGTATAACTTGGCATATTTTTATCTCCCTCTGAATCTTACCTGCTTTTATAATTACACACAATTTCAATGAGCCTACTCTTTCGACTTTTAATTTATTTGTTCGTTAATTTTTCTTCCCTGTTATTTTTAGATCGAGAAACGGGAAAGTATAAGTTAAGTTAGATAAATTCATAGTTAGGATGCTATATCAATTAGAATTAATTATAAATAGTGTGATAATTTTCTAAGTTACTTTATGAAGACAAATATGCCAAGTATTCTGGACGAACTACCGTTAATGTCATAGTTATAGAAATTATTAAAAACGTTTATGATAGGTCATAAATGAAAACAATTAAAGGCGTTAGATTATGTAGCTGCTTGCTCGAATGTTTAAAAGAAACTAAACTTTTACAATCGTGATTTTAATCCATTATTACTGTCCAAAAGTATTGTAAGAATAATTTTATGACCCGTTGCGAAAACTCTCGATACAATTTTCCGTTAAATTAAAAGCAAGAGGATCGATACAACATTTGTTCTACTATGCATGATCAAGTTTACTTGCAAAAACGAAAATACATGCATTTCCTAGGAATAGATGTAGTAATCGATACAATATTATAAGATATTTTTGAAATATCGTTATTAGCGTGTCGGGAGCGATTAGCATAAATATATATTATGTCGTTTAAACAAAGAGATAGATGATATGGCTGTACTTGACAAAAAATACTCCTATTGCGTCAAAACAAATTATGAGTATACGTTATGGAACCCCATTTCACGTTCGTCATTTCACATTCCTCGTTAGATTTAATTCCTTAGAATCAGTATCGTATCAATAATAGTAAGAAACAGCATCCGGCTAATATAAATGATCCTCGGTAAGTAATGAAGTAATAGCTTTAAAAGCTTTACCATCGCATTTGAGACGAAAGAGGCTGGAAGATATTCCGTATGAAAACATAAACTTGACGAAAAGTAATATACATGCATTTAAAACGGACGGTATTTCGTTCATTGAGGGCGTATGTCCACATCTAACAATCGTCTCTACATAGCTCATTACAAGTTGGCTAAATTACGAATGAAGTCGAGTAGGTGTTTAAAGAAGAAGAAGAAAAAAAGACAGTGAAAAAGAAAATAAATAAATTTCCCATTCGTATTTCTCATTCCAAAACCGCAAAAATGAATTTCTCATAGAGGAGGGGCAGACCCGAATAAACTGATCATTGGCAGTAGATTGGGAATTGGGTGGTGGTCGGCGCAAGCGTGCCCATGAGCTCGAATTTCCCAATAGAATTTTATTAGCTACCGCTCCTTTTCCATCGTATACCGCAGCATCGGTGGAAAGTCCGGGTCGCGCGAAAATTCTGCTGCGCTCGGACAACGTAAGCCGATATTCCTGTATATTCTGTCCTCGTAGATCTGGACCGGAGGACCGATAGTTCATGCTCGGGGTGGTCGGTTAGAATAACAGGTAGCCGAGAGTGTAGTTGTGAGGCTGGGCGGCCCGGTCACTCGCCTCGAAACTATCGGATAAAAGTTGTGCTCGAGTATCCGACTACGATTTTATTCCGCTTCGTCTTTTCTTTTAACGAATCCGACCCCATTATATATGAATTATATACCCCATTATGTATGAATGCAGAAGGTGAAAAATATTCTCATTAAGAATGGTAGGAAACCATAAATTTAAATCACGCTAGGTGAAATTAGATAACGCAATAAAATCTATGTGAACATGAAATGTTTAGATACTATCGCTTCGGATCTAACAGACTTCAGCTGTTTTATCATTATTTAAGATCTCAACTTGAGAATAATAATTCTAGGAATTGTGATGCATGAAACAAAGCCGTACACGAGCATATTTGACTGTCCAGCTTGTAAATCAGCGGGTCAATTTTATAAACAGGAAACGTTTGCATACAAGAACACTCCGTATGATAAGGTATTTTCTTTCGACTATTCGACATTTTTCTCCTTTTTATCTCCTCGAGTCGATGATAATTTATTTTTTCAACAATACTATACACATGTGCAAATGCATGCACACCCATGTACACTTATGCACATGGGTCGATGGATTTGCGTCCGTACGCTATTATAAATCTATATTATCAATCTTCTACCCAATTCATAATCATTACAATGATGAAATATCATAGATAAATCATGTCGGTGTGATTACGAAAGAAAAAAAAAACAAAAACAAAAAACAAAAAGAAGAACAAAAAAAAAGAACAAAAAAAAAGACTGAAAATCCAATAAATGAAATGTATGAGTCAGACGATAAAATTTGTACAATGAAATAACATTAAATTCTTAAAAATTGATATAAATATTCCAAATCTTTTGAAAATCCAATGAAATAAGTCATTTATGCAACAGTGATTAGCAATTATACTTTATATCAATTTTACGAGCTATTCAAGATTAAAATACTTACGATCTTTTCTAGGCGCCGTAGGAAATAATTAAATATTTTTTTCCTTAGTATTATCATATCCATGAAGCCTTAAAAGTCAGATTTTTAGTATAACATTACAATTCGGCTGATAAAACAATATTCTCGTGGGCTTTATATCTCATAAATTTAACTGCTAATCTATAACGAATGCCAGTTAAAACTAGTATATTGATTATATCGAACTTTTAATGGTTTTAAATGTACGGAGTGAAGGTGTCGACTGCCAACGCTTAAACGAAGTTGCTAGGTTATAATGACTTTAAAAATTGTCATTTTGTAAGATGTTTTTTTTTTGTTTTTTTTTCTTTTTTATTATTCTTTTTGTTGAAATTACGAATAGACATTTCAGTCGACAGATTGTAATAAGCAAGTTTGCACTCGCACTTGCGTTTATCTAGAGAGAGAGAGAGAGAGAGAGAGAGAGAGAGAGAGTGGTTAAAATTACACAAGCTAGGAGCCTTAAGCCCTAAGTCAATTGGCTGGCGAACGCGAGCGGGAAAAGTTTTTGAATAAATTTCAAACATTCGTGACGATCCTTTAATCAGGATTCTTTCACATGCCGAGTACAATATCAGTCCTCTCTAAACCCCCCTCCCCCCATCCCTCCCTCCTAACCTCAGCCGCCCCGCCATCCCGCCCCATCCCCGCCCCATTCATCCAGGACGCGCGCACGAATACCGCCTAGGCAATTAAGCGGGAAACCTATTTAATTACCGCATTCGTTGAGATAGAAAAGAGAACGAGAGCCTATTCGATTCTCCTTGATCCTCTCGGCGGCTATATCAGCAGCTGCCGGCAAGGACAAGAAAGGGTTGTCTGATTGGACTCCCCGTTCCTCCCCATTTTTTTTTTCCTTTTTCCACCAAGACTCGAGGAATAGAATGGAGAAAGCGGAAGAAGGTTCGCCGGTGAGTTATCGTCGCCTAGCAATATCTTCCACGAGCAATTCCTATACAGACTCCGCAGCCGGAGCTGCAGCCCCGATGGAGGAAATAAGGAATCGCAGGAAGGACGACGCTCGCTCCTCTCGCTCTCCTCCGTGTCTCTGCATCGCGGTATTTATAAAATATACGCGGAGGTCGTGTCTGCGCGCCCGCGCTTCGGGCAAGTCGGCGGATTCGGCAAGGGTTGAAGTTCCGGTGCCATTTGCAAAATGAGTTCCCATTATTTGCGCGCCCTCAATTTATTGGCGCATACGCTTGTCCCGACGGATTTATGCGACGATGCTGCAGAGCGCGTATAGTTTACATTCGTTTTTCACGAGAATTATTATGTACGAATTACGGGGGGAAAAAAAAATTATCTATTGTTCTCAATGTCTCATTGCCCCCCGAAGCTGATTATTACGATGGCATTGAGCGCTATAAGTAAAGGAATATTATCGTTGCCCACTTTACTCGACTGTTTTTTTAATTAATTACTTTTATTTCTTTATATTGGTAACTTAATTTGTTGCTTCATAATTTACTCGCTATATTCAGGAGTAGCGTGAGAGCATTATAAGCAACTTGAATAATATTTCAATAATTAATGCACCGACGCGTAGCTGGAAAAGCCTAGCTTTTAGTAATCGAGTTAATTCGCGAACTAATAAATGTAAAAGTAAAACATGAATCTCGTTTATTGATAAGTATTACAAACAAATAAAGGAAAAATAAATGGAAATGAAAAGAAAAGAGAAATTTAACATCCAAGTTAATTAAAATATCCATTGACATTGGCATGACGGAAATGTCTTCTTACTTTTTTTTTTCATTAACAATAATACCTAAATATTGTGTATATTGCAACGATCGCTAACATCTTAATATCATATAGTTTTTAAGACAGAATACACTTCAATATATATATAATTTATGAAAGAAAATAGAATGTTACACTCATTCAAATAAATTTGCATACTTTATTATCAAATAAAGAAAACCAAATCCAGTAGCATGTCTAATAAATATTATTATCTACTAATTCGACATCGCGAAATGTAAATATATTAATAATAATGGGCCATTAATGTTTATATGTAATAATTTTATATTGAAAAAGATCCAATCATCGTTGTATCGTTGCACAAATAAAGTAAATTGAATTTCAATCCACATTAATACCGAAGACAACACGCTAAAGCAATTCGAAAGTTTAATGGATAAGTTAATTTTTCACGCTAATAGTATCACGTTTTTATTTATAATAACACATCGTATTAGGCCTTGTTATAAAATAATATTATTTAACATACGATAATGTTAAACATATTATCGTATCCTTTATAAGTACATTTATCATACTAAAGTCTTTTTCCGTAAATGACACCTATAATTTTCATTAATCAGCTTTAAAAACGAAAGTATGGAATTCCTACATTTTGAATGTCCTATTTATATAACTACAAACACTTATAAAAGTAATAAAAATTCGGTTGCCTTGTACTCTTTAATCACGGATTCCACCTTATTTTACTTTCATCCTAAAGCGCATTAATCCATGCACTTAATTTATCCAAATTACCCCCCCCCCTCCCCTCCACATCACTCCACTCCACTCCACTCCACTCCACTCCGCTCCACTCCGCTCCACTCCACTCCACTCCGCTCCACTCCACTCCACCCCACCCCACCACAATCCATTTATATCCATTCGCATATTTAATTTGTAAATTTTATACAAGAGTAAATGATACGATTTAAATTAAAATGTTGAGGAATTTCTGAAACGAAAAGACTAATCTAACTCGGTTCTTAAGTATATCGTTAGATAGGTAATATCCGAGCATAAATACATGTAAATTTTCAGGTCTCTATCAGCCCTCGTTGCTTAGATATAGATAAAAACGTGTTTTTTCTCTTTTACGTTGCACGCCACCAAGCTTTAGGCTACAACTTTATCAAAATGTATGGTAATACATTTTTTTACTTGAATATTCTAAATTTTTATGCTTTGATAATCGACGATGCCAATTGATATTTTATTTATTAGAGCTTAATTGAAATGGTAATTTATTGAAATATGAATAAACATTGACAATGATAGAAAATACTATTAAAAACATACATTGCCGAATGAATTTATGTACTGTATTGAAATATTTATATATATAGTATTGTGAAAAATGCTATTATTACTATGTAATACTCGGCATTTTATTATCTTTCATGTTGCTATGATTATCATGACTATATATTGCAATTTAAATGTCTTTTACATTATTAAGTAAAACGAGAATCCTCATTGATTGTATTTATTTATGAATGACAAACACGTATAAGCGAATGGATTAAATAAATTAACTCGTATCGATACTAATGTCATTATCGTCATTATTAATAATAATAGCGCCCATTTGTTTTTCGTAAAATTGATTATCCATTAAAATTGCTATCGCTATTAAAATCTTGAATTTATGAAGTGTTTGGTGAAAAAATGCACAAGAGTACAAGTTTTTTTTTTTTTTTTTTTTTTTTTTTTTTTTATTATAAATATTAAAATATTAATTAACTCATGCTCTTACATAGTTGAATTTTCAAATCTATTCCATTTAGTTCATAAATGAAAAAGGAAAAAAACAAAAAACCGATATACGCATTTCCTTAAAAATTCACTAAAAACTCTTTGCTCGTTCTAATCATTTAACCGTAAATTCCTTTATCAAAGAATATTAAGTGCGATTCTGTATATTCTCGCGTTCAATTAGATCCCTCAACTTTAATTAATCCATCGATCAATTATCTCAATGTGTTATTTCTTTAATATTAGATATGGTTTGGCGCGTATTAATATATAATCGAGCAAAACGAAGTAAATATTTTTATTTAAATTACAAATATTTTACATCAAAGAGATGTATTATGAATTATCAGTTATTTTTAATATTTTAAATATAGATTTTCTTTGAATTTAACGTCTATTTGAGATGTAATATTGCCCTCTTGATATTAATTGTTTTGAAATCCCGCAAAATATGGACCGGGAAAACATATCAATAACTACTTATTAATAGCATACTTTTTAAAGGATAGAATTTTATTTCAATGTTATTTAGCTCGGAATAATAAATAAAAAGTGTTTTAATTAATAATATAATGTATTTGCGTCTCGTAAAAAAAGATTCTGATATGCTCATAAATTAAATTTCTATTTTCTGTGTCGCGTTTCAGTAAAGAGAAATAATTTAAAATAGATAAAAGTCTGGATGTTTTGAATTATAAAAGCTGGGACGATAATTTGGCCAAATTGTAAGCTTAAAAATATTTTCTATCTTTTAACAAATGTAACAGAGAAGTTTTTAACAAATTACACCCTTCTCTAAATGGTCGTATAAACAGGTAATTTCGTCATTCACTGTTAAATTATATTTTCATCCCATCTGCTGTAACAAAAATGCACATTATTCTCTTACATAAAGAGCAATAGTATTACAATTAGTGTGCAAATGAAGTTAAAGATGGCGTAAATGTATCTTTAGCTTTCCCGAGATACGGCTATCATCCCCATCCATATCCTACCTCATAGTTGCATTCGTGTCTGGTAATTTTTTGTAGCACTGCACGACCGCGTTCATATCAAATTACAATAAATACTGCACTGTTGACATGAGCTTGGCCGAGAGGCGAAGCGACGGCTATTTTCTTTATTTCTCGAGGGAAACGAGAGAGAGAGAGAGAGAGAGAGCGAGAGAGAGCGAGCGAGAGAGGAAAAAGGAAATAAAGCGAACGAATGAGCACCGGCTCTCACATGTATGTTTGGGCTTGTGTTCGTGGGTATATCAGTAATAAAGAGAGAAAGAGAGAAAGAGAGAAAGAGAGAGAGAGAGAGAGAGAGAGAGAGAGAGAGAGAGATTAATGTAACTTTGTTGATTCTGTGAGGAGGATGTGAAACAAGTTCGCGCTGTGCATGTGCATCGCGAGAGAGACGCAAGATCCATGAGCGTTATTGATAACGTGCTTGACCGAATTAATACAGACTCTCGAATGCAGATGCTGTAGATGCGCGGTTTCTCTTCATTGCCGAATTTGGGTTGTGCCGTTGGTTTTTCGCTTGTTCAGCTTGAATTTTTTATTCTCTTTTTAACTTTTTTCACGGACTCGTTTGTTTTTTGCACATATCTCTTTCAGCGTCGGAGTAATTGATTTATTATGAGATCTCAAGATGTGCTGGCTTATTTTATGTTCTCATGATGCCTTGGCTTTTATGTAAAAACATATACATAATCCATAATTTTGGGTATAAATAAATCATTACGGTGACAGAACAATGACGTTAATGGTAATATTAGATGCTGCTTTTTCATTAAACCAAGATCTTGTAATTATCGTTGTAAGTATTGCGAATGGAGAAGTCGTCGATTTTTCTCCGAATACGTAAGGAACGCAAGTCGATAAATTTAATGATCCGGGGCGTTCGACATTCTTAATTTAAGATATATTATCAAAAAGAGATTATTGTGAAGTAAAATAATCAGAACATAAATTTTTTGGAGAGCAACATTTACCTTTGTCAATAATAAATATGCAAAAGTTTTTCAAAAGTGTTAATTTTAAACAACGTACAACGCGTATTAATTCACTGTATTTTGTAGTTGTGTATGAATGTTGTTGTGCAGTATTTTTCACCAATTATTATCGCATTGTAAGGTGAATTACATTTGGCCAGGAATATTCTTGCTTAAAGTTTTTGACATCAATAAGTCCATAAATATATTCTAGCTTCCATAAATATTAAACTTGTAAGTCAAGAGTGTACCGAGTCATATTCTCCCACACATTGAAAGCGATAGATGAATGAAGATTACTCTCATGCCTCAAAATTCTGTCATAGAACTTTTCTCAATTTATAACTTTTATTAAATAACTTTCTTGGTTCGAGCCTTTTCTTAATTTAAACATTGATCATCTCGGCAATGGTTTTCTTTTTTACAAACACATTTTTTATTCATCTTTATTGGCGTAAGTAGCGTAAGCAAGTGTGACCGATGAAAACGATTCCCCGGATATTTATTATAAATAAATTATCAATATTGATTATCAAGAGGTTGAATAAATGTTTGCACTCGTGAGATCACGGGACTCGAGATCAAAGGAAGCCTAGTTTAATCTGTGTAAAGCAGTAATTGTTATAAGTTTCGATAAAGTTACCGCTCTGCTCTACAAATTCATCCGCATCAGCAATAAGTTTGAACATTCGCGATTAAATAAAAATTCGCTCTAAACTTGGCGCATAAATATTCGTTAACGCAGCTCGAGCTTGATGCTCGCAACAGAGAAAAATTGCGATCCCAAAAGAATCCTCGCATAAAGCATCCCCGGTGTGATTCATCAAATATTCGATCGATAAGCTCCAGAGTCACTGTGCTGAGAAAGAATAAAGCAAGAAATGAGAGATAGAGAGATATAGAGATAGAGAGATAGATAGATAGATAGATAGATAGATAGATAGATAGATAGATAGATAGAGAGAGAGAGAGAGAGAGAGAGAGAGAGAGAGAGGATCAAGAACAGAGTCGAATGAGAAAAGGAAACCAGGGCTAACAAAAGAGGGTGTGCGTAGGAACGAGAAGACGGTGGGCGCGAGTATAAGCAACGACGCCTGGGTTACGCAAAGGGGGTGGAGCCATAGGAGCCGCGCGTAGAGACGCACGTCCGCACGCACACGCACGACGACATCCAGTACAAAACGTGGATATAATACATGGAGGTGCGCATAAGCCTTACAGCGATGCGTGCGGAGGATAGAAAACATCGCGGCAGGAGGTGGGGGAGGCGGAGGAGATGGAAGAGGCTGCGCCGCGGGCTAAAGCGCGACGAGATAGCAACGGAAAGAGATGGAATGGCCGAAAGAACAACGGGGCGAGAAGGAGGGATACGTGAATAGATATATATATATATATATATATATATAAAGAGAAAGAGTGAGAGTGAGAGAGAGAGAGAGTGAGAGAGAGAGAGAGAGAGGGTAGAGGGGAGAGATAGCGAGACAGATATACACATAGATAGATAGATAGATAGAGAAAGCGAGAGAGAGGGAGTGAATGTGTGAGAGCGCGAGAGAGCTCACGTAGTGGGGGCCTTGACAGAGATGAATTCGTTTCATTTCACGCTGGGAAGCTCTCCGGTTCTCCCCGCGTCCGATGATTTACTGGGCTACAATGTGGTAACCCATGATTTATCGCTACCAACACGCCGCCGCCAACGCCGCCGCCACCGCTGCCGCCACCGCTGCCGCCGTCGCCTCGACACTACTACGCCATACCTGGTCCATGATCACGTATGCGTCAGGACGACTACGATATCAGCACCAATGCACATCCACAACGTCCGCACAGAATTTCTTCTCACTACCTGCGTGCACGCCTCCCTCTCTTCTATCCTAGTTTTTAAAAAAAGAGAGATGGCGCGATGGGTAGGTGCTCGTTGATGGGTGCAATAGTATGACGGTGAGGGGCGGTGATAGTAGGAGGTTTACAACAAGGAACCATTGCCACGGACGTTAATATTCAAATTTTACTCTTTGTCCACGATAGGATTCCAAAATGCCCGTGCACGCGTCGGATCGTGCTTTAGACGCTTCCATTGGTGGTGTTTTCATTTCTAGCTCTCTCTCTCTCTCTCTCTCTCTTTCGAGTTAGCTACCTAGCACTTATAGGCGCGCTCGCCATTATCCTTTTTTTTTCCAAGAAAAAAAAAGCGTTTTTGTATGGCGTGCAACACGAGAGAGAGCCTTTCTTTTCGGGCTGTATTATGTTATTAAGAAATGTTTTTTTCCTACTCGGATTCTGTTCGGTCATATAAATTTTAGCTTTTTGTAAGCTACGATCCGAAGATTATTTTCCTTTTCCATTTCTCACGCGAGTGCATGTGACGTATTTTTGTTTCTGGGAGAAGGAGCTTACGGACGAAATGGAAATACGTTTACGAAGCCACCTTTGTTAAATATTTCGTGCACATCCGAATAAATTACACGGCGATCATGCCACAGCATAGTAAAAGTTATAAATTGTATTTTATTAAATAAATTAACCTGAGACAATAAAGGTCATATTTTTCGAATTTTCCTCCTTGGAATTAGCCGAAAGCGTGAAATATGCCAGAATAAACATGGATTTATTATAAGAGACTTTGAAGCGACGTATGATTTTATCTTTACTTCTCGTATATTCTGAAAGATAAAGGAGTGAAAAAAAAAAAAAAATTATGCCAGCCAGGACATCTTATCCGTCGCAAGTATATATTGTTTGCGAATAATAAAGTTATACCGATAAGGAGTTGTAAATTTACAATAAACTTAGGTACAGTGACGAATCACACGATGGTATCCCATGACGAATCAAGGTATTTCATAATCAGTGTAATACGCCTCATTAGCACTTCCACATATCTATTGAAATAATCCAGCGGCACGCTCATGGGTTAACCTCGCGAGCCGAGGGATCCCTACCATGAATATCGGCAAAGTAATGGTAAAGTCCGGGTGTGCGAATTGCCGTCTCGAATGTTGTTTACCAACGAGCGAAAACGTAAGGAGCGGAGCGGAAGTTTGGCGGAATGTTCGGAGGCGCCTGTATCCAAGAACGCAGCATCCGCGTGTTAGTTAAGAAGGGACGTGGCCGCGACCGCACATTGCGTATTACCGCGGCCGTCCAGCCTCCAGTCGTCAAGGGGAAGGCGCGCCTCCAACTTCCGGCCCGCGATCCCAACGATTGTCTACCGAGGAGATCCGCGAGATTTATTATGGCTGCGAGTGGGCTTGGAAACTTGGGACGAATGGTCGTGTTTAAGACCCGGCGGCCGCAAACTGCCGGCCGCTCATTTTCGACAGGGTCATCCCAAGTTCCTGGCGCGCTCCATCTTCACCGTAGTTGCTGGCCTCTTAATGCGAGGCTTGGCACCAAAGTTGCCGCACCGTTAGATCGGCGAGTGCGCGGATAAGCGGCGGGCGCGTAACGATTTTTCCCTCGCAAAGAGAAAATCCACGTCTCGAGTTGCGCAATAGGTCGAGAGAGGCGACTCTCGGCATTTTTGTTTGTTTAGAGAATGTACGTGAGATAATTGTATTATACGAGACTTATGAAACGCAGCTCGAAATGGCTAATAAATTCTCGCGCAATGTTTATGTAATTAGGAGAAACTTATCGGCTCGCGGGCGCAAAGCTCCTGCGTGCTTCTCCATGAATCACCAATGCAAAAGAAGTTCTTCGACTTATCATTAAGAAAAGCCCATTCGCGCCGCAATTAATTACCCGAGTAACAAATAACGTATCTACTTTTAAGGAGAGAAGGGAAGGGTATAGAGCGGGGAGAAGGACCTACACAGACAGAGAGAGAGAGAGAGAGAGAGAGAGAGAGAGTGAGAGACGTTGCGAGGGAGGGAGAGGGGGCACAAAACTTATTTATTATTGCGTATAATACGAGTTGCGTAAAGTGCTATGATTTACGGGGCCGTAAAAAGAACTCGCCGATCATTCGTCGAGCTTAGCGGTTACGAAACGACAGCCGAGTTGTAAAACACAACGAACAAATGAGAATATAGGAGAGAAAAAGAGAAAGTGCTTGCGAGGGGAGGCGGCAGCGCAAGCTGCTAGCAAACAGGGTTGCGCAGGACGTCGTTGCCCTCTATATTCCTGGACGCGTTTTCGCAATCGCGCAATTACGGGCGCGGCCGAGGGACTAATGCGATTTTTCGCGAGGCTGGCCATCCGATATATCAGTGTCGCTCATAAACAGGTCATTATGTCCTGTCGAATGGCGCAACGATTACGTCTGGCATGATAAAATCATTATTAATGGAATATTAATGGGATATTAATTGAATTGCGCGTGATGGCTGCGTGGTTCTGGCTACTTTTGTATTTTAAAGGCAAATTTATCGCAATCTTCCCTGGCTCTTATGGATATTCCAAGATTTAAGCGGCCGTTGCGCAATAAATTTAACGTCGCGCTACCTCGGGACTTTTTCAATCATTAAAGACAAATGTACGTGACCGCGCTCGACTCGAGGTGCATTCGCTCTAGGACTGCAATTCGCGAGGAGCCCACGACTTTCGTTTGTTTTCCTATTTCATTTACCACGTACGGCAGCGGTACTACTCTATTACAAACAAAAAATAAACAAAAAATAAACAAAAAATAAACAAAAAATAAACAAAAAATAAACAAAAAATAAACAAAAAATAAACAAAAAATAAACAAAAAATAAACAAAAAATAAACAAAAAATAAACAAAAAATAAACAAAAAATAAACAAAAAATAAACAAAAAATAAACAAAAAATAAACAAAAAATAAACAAAAAATAAACAAAAAATAAACAAAAAATAAACAAAAAATAAACAAAAAATAAACAAAAAATAAACAAAAAATAAACAAAAAATAAACAAAAAATAAACAAAAAATAAACAAAAAATAAACAAAAAATAAACAAAAAATAAACAAAAAATAAACAAAAAATAAACAAAAAATAAACAAAAAATAAACAAAAAATAAACAAAAAATAAACAAAAAAAAAAAAAGAAAAGAAGAAGTATTGAAAGTTTAATAGTTCGGGCAAGAGTTTTATTCGTATTATTCTCCCGCTAGACGAATCATGGCGTTTGACGTTGAACGAACCATTAGTCAGGGATTTGTCCGAGCGCGGGAATATTCCTCGTCCTGCGAGAAATCGTCGTAGCATCTCTCATGTTTGCGCTAGACACCAAGTGCTGACAATCGCCCCTATACCCATCACTTTCTTTTCATTTCCGCTCTTCTCTCACCAAAATAAATTCTCCCGACTCGCACGCGCGCACGCACACCCACACGCACAAATAAACAGAGTATCTTAACACACCCCTCCCCACCCCTCCTCGTCACTATGCGCGTATCGCATGCATAGGCGTGCGCGCGTAGCAGCAATTTCTCGCGCTACAGTCATGGAAGTGTCAGGCGCTGGAAGAAAAAGGGTAAACGCGCGTGGGCGAGGAGCCGATGGGTTGGTCTAGCCCATAGGTGGAGAATCACGACGAATCGTCACATTCGAGAAATACGAGTCGATCCCACCGAGCTATCATCGCTACGTGGCTTAGATCAGTCGGTCTGGCTGTGCGGGCAGATACGCCAATGGACAAAAAGAAGGAGTGTAAGGACGCGAAGGGAAATGGAGCGTGGCTCGCGCGGCCAAAAGTAATTGGGTCACGCTACCCTCCGCACGAAAAAGAAAAAAGGAAGGCGGAGGGGCAGAAACGTAGGTCAGCCCGGGGCGGTATAATTTACTTTTCTTTTCTATGCCGAGCGAAACAAAAAGCGAAAGTCCGGGACCCTCGATGAGTTGCGTGCGTGAGACAGATAGGGAATCTAATTTACTTGCTCGGGAGCGATAGCGAGCGTAATGCGCGCGCGTGCGTCTATTTTCGTGATGGGTGTGGGGGCGGCGAGGGACGGAGGGAGGGAGGGCGAGAGGGAGGGAGGGATGGAGGGGTGTGTTGCTGCGAGGCCGATGGCTGTGGTGATCGCGACTGGCGATGGCGTGACGTCCTCCCGGGCGTTATTTATGCGCCGAAGAAATCGGTACCTACAATGCCGGGCACGCACTTGCGCGTCCCGCTTCTACTTATCGAGTAATATTCTTTTGGCGCATTTTTTTTTTCGTCTTTTTTTTTTATCATCCTTGTCTCTCTTTTCTGCTTTTTTTTCTCGCTTCTCTATCGTTGTCGTTTCTGCCTCTTTCCCCAAGCTAACGTATTCGTGTACGGAGGGAACTGGTATGTGGCCGCAATAATCGCCTCCGTGGCGACACTCCCCGTGCGGATTCGCAGTGCGTCCTTGGGATATTTCTCGGTTGCGCGGAGGAGCGCTCGAGTGAAAAGAAGCGCAAATACCAAGATTTAGGAGATTCTCGCTTATTGTTAGGGGAGCAGTGGTTATGGCTCAATATAGAATGCAAAGTGGCGTGATGTTTTCATTTCGTTTTTTTTTTTTATTCTTCCTCCTCCCTTTCTCACTCTCTCTCTCTCTCTCTCTCTCTCTATCGCTCTCTCTATCTCTCTCTCTCTCTCTCTCTCTCGTTTTTTCTTTCTTATTTTTTGTCCCTCTGTCTTTAATAGCTGTAGTAACGAGATAATGCGAGAGTAGGGCCAGCGAAATCGGAAACGAAGTACAAGATAAGAAATGAATTATTTATAAATAGAGATTTAAAGATCGGGAAAATAAAGCCGTATTTGTTATAATGTGCGAATTTATTCGGTTCGAATAATTTCATTTTGAGCTGTCGAGTTGAATATCTTAGCTCCCGTGGTATTCAGTTTCGTTGGCAAAGAATTTCCATTCGCGTGAATTATTCGTTCAACTTGCTCCTTTACAAGACTACTAGCCCTCCCCCCCCCCTCTGTGGCCAGTAAATAAAATTAAACGAATAGCAGAAGACGAAAAAAAAATAGAAAAAAAGAAAAAACAAGAAAAACCCCCCCCCCAAAACCAAGAACCAAAATAAAAAATAGAACGAATAACAAAAGAGTACAACAAAAGGATATTGAAAATAATTTTATCATGAGAATGAATAAGCGATACATTGTTCGAAAGCAATATATAGGAGGGGGGGGGGGGCGCCGATTATTAGATTTAGAATTTTCATGCTTACGAGAGCCAAGCTAAACGTAGCTGGACACAAAGTCATAAAAGTAAAGATAAAATACTTGCGCGAAAGTGAGTGCGTAGCGGGGTGTGGGGGTAGGGAGGTTGGAGACACCTACGTCACTGGGTTCAGGAATGTATTTCATAATTTTTATCTAGAAATAATTGTGGACCGTAGAAATACCAGCGTTATTGAACTAATCAATTATACGTATTGAAATTGAAAAAGTTATCTTGGCCAAGATAAGTGAATAAAAAAACCAACAAAAAAAAAAAAAAAAAGCAAAAAAAGAAAACGAAGAAAGCACCGTAGAAAAGGAACGAGAGATCGCTCGGGAGCAAAGCAGAAGAAAGAAACGAAAGAAAAAAATAGCGGTGCAATAAATTATTGCTCAGAGACCTGGAACGATCACTAGTTGGAAAAGTTAGATCGACCTCTGCGTCTTCGACTCCGCCGCCCTCGGCCATCGGTACGGAGTAGGGCGAAAAAAAATTTCTTTGCGCATTTCTGTTTGGTTAGCTCTCCCGCTAGTCGTGTGCGCGCGGGGAATCGAAGCCAAACCAATAATTGGAATAAACTTGTATGCCGTCGCCATTTTCTGGATTCGGATCTCGTTTCACGGTTCGATTCTGTCGCCCGACGGTGGGGCTCGAGAGATCGAGGAAAAAGAAAGCGGGAGCACCGTCCTTCGCGAGGGAGCAACAAAGACGCGCTTCGCGCGATAGGTGCCTCCACGCAGGGGGTGGTAACTAGAAAACTTCGTTTCCGCGCTTATCCCAAGCCACCCCTTCGAGGCACGTCCCCTCCCGGCCCCCCGCGCAATCCTGAACTTTATGGTAGTGTGCGGCGGGAGGGGACACGTCAGGGCAGGGCAGGGCAGGCCAGGCGAGGGCCGGGAGAGGCGGACATATATATATATATATATATATATATGTGTGTGTGTGTGTGCGTGTATATGTACACGGGCAATCGCCGCCGGGGAAAAAGAACCGGAGGGCGACGTATCCTTACCACGGCGAAGGGCGGGGCTGGCGGGGGCACTACGTGTTCACCCAAATGCGCTGTTAAAATTTTGGACACAATCTCGCCGTTTGTCTTGCAAGACCCGGAAATAAATCTTCAACGGCTCAGCCGGCTAAGAAAAATGCCGCCACCCTCTTGAGGATCGCACAGAGAGCTGCAGAATCACGTGCCCGCTTGCGCGCACATCCACGAGCCGTGAAAACATTTTTCTCCGGTCGCCTCGGCGTCATCTACTCAACCCACGCGGACATCTCCGCGGCTGACTTTGCTGCAATAGGCGCAGCGAGTAGGGCGGCCGAGGCGGCGGAGCCCTAATGCCGCATCGATAAATCATAATACTCGTATTAACATTCCTAGCGCTTCCTTCCACCGGAGAGTCGAGCTCCCGGACCGGCTGTTTGCTCGTGTCCGGAATGCACGTTCTGTCCACCTCAGTGAGCTTCGAGAGGGTGAAAGAAAGCCGGGGGATTCGGAGATCGGAGCGGCGACGCACTCACCGCGAGAGACGCGAGAACGTCGAGGCTCTCGTAAATCTCCTCATCTTCGATTCTTGATTATTCTCCATCTCGTGGCGAATAGCCACACTGCCGCCGTCGTCTGTCGGCTATCAGCGACGAAACGGCCCTTGACGAATTATTGAGCGCGCGCTGACTTCGGACTAAGGCCCCGTGACTGTTATGGCAATGGCAAGATGCTGAGGGGTGAGGGGTGAGGGGTGAGGGGTGAGGGGTGAGGGGGGGGGGGGGT
>NW_011948425.1:2046793-2068904 GCF_000503995.2 Ceratosolen solmsi marchali | reverse complement strand
ATGGGTAAAGCAGGCATTATCGAGAAGACAACGATCGTTTGTCTTTCAAGCTTGAATGATAAGACGATAATACACGTTGTGCCGTGTAAATTCAAGGTTTCGAGCGTTGTGCACTTATTGATAATGTATGTAGAGGCACAAAGTCAATGTCGATGGGACAAGTTATAATGGGCTAGAATGAGAGATTTCCGTGATAAATCCATTCAAAGTCATATTTGTCACAATAAGTATTGTCCGGACTTTCATTTCTACAAATATTCTCCAACTCTTTCACGTTCACACTGAGCTGGGCATTTGTTTTATAAAAAAAAATAAATAAATAAATAAATAAACTAATGAAAATAGAGCTAAAACCTTTGGAAACTATGCGTCTCCACTCTCTATTATCAAGTCACTATTTTACGTGAGATTTCGTATTAGCCAGTGCGCGAGTCTCCGCTCGTTGAATCGTAAAATCAGGCATATTACTACTATATATCGAGTCGGCTGCAATCCTGCAGATTAATTTCCGAGGACCTCGTAAGTCGCGTAACTCGTAACCCTGGGCACTTAAATCGATCGCAAAGCCGAGTATCCGAACGCGAAAAACCTACAAACAAAACATATCGTCGACTGAAGAAACGAAATTTCACGTAATTAAATGGATCGCGACGTTTCTCTTAAACGGACGTCCCCATGTATCTTCCGACTGCGCTAGTCACAAATCAACAATTGCAATAAATAACAATCGTCCACGGGCACTCGTTCACGTTCGTACCAAGATTCGGTGCATTCGAATAATCAATCCTCAACGCGTCATTGGTATTTCGTTAAGTATATTTTTGACATTTACACGCAAGAGTATTAAGGTAAATTAATTGTATATGTAATTTGTTGTAAGAGCGCACGATCCGATAAGTTCACAACTCCTCCAATTTAGCCTTTCTTCGCGATATATGAATTCGCTGTCCCGTAAGTATCTAGCGAATGATTGGTCAAAGTAAAAGCAAGATCCACCAATTTGCTGGCATACGTTTATTCCCTCGTAACGGCCATTCGCGAGCAAAATTTTGAATCGCACTAACAACGATGTCCTATCAACGCGATCGTATCGGCATTACGGGAGTACCGCAAACTCGGCTTTGAGCGACAATTTGAACAATTCCATCTTCCAACTAGCAGTGACGCCAATCGCATTCAATATTCGCGAACTCGTGGATGAGCTGCCCGATCCGTCCTTCTCTCGTCTCACAACTCAACATAATTATAAACTTGCCCCCCTCCCCTGCCGCGTAATTACCACGATTCAACATCTCGTAACAGCGAGCATAGAGGCCCCCCCCCCCCCCCCGCTCCCCGCTATCCCAACCGTTCCTCATGACCATCGATAACCAGCGTCCATGTCCGAAAGGCAGGGGAGCTACCACGCAGGAGCAGACCTCTCCCGAGTCCGTTGCCCGTACGTGGCTGAGCCCATGCGGAAGCTCGGGACCGAAGGACGCGGAGGATCGCTTCCGAAGACGGACGATTCCGACATTTTGGCGTGGAGGGCTTTATAGGGCGATAATTCAGCGAGCGCCAGAGTGCCGCGTCCGCGAGACAGAGCCGGAATGAGAGCGGACTATGAAATATGCGTCTGGCCATCTTATTCTTCACCCACTTGGTCCACGTTCCTCCGCGTCCCTCGGCCCCTCTTGGCACGCCAATGGCTTCCCGCGCTCTATGGCCGGAGTATTGCGTCAGTTGCCGATCCCACAGCGAGATTATTATCGGCGCCGACGTGAAAATGCGGCCGCTGTCACATTAACGTAGCATACGCGCGCACACGAGGACCGACTTTGACTTTAGTCCCTCGAGCCTCGCGAATTCGCGCTAAATTTCACCCAATCGCGTTAGCTGATGCTCCATTTCACCTCTTCGGTATACAATACATCGTCGTCGTCGTCGTCGTCGTCGTCGTCGTCGTCGTCGTCGTCGTCGTCGTCGTCGGAAGCTTTTAGTCGTTGATATGCGACTCACCGAGTTCTCTCTCTCTCTCTCTCTCTCAATGCCGACAACGGTTGTCGATCGGACGTGTAGCCGACGTCATAAGGTTTCCGCTACCAAATATTATTAACGATATTGATAATATCGTAAACTATCTTTGTTTATTTTTTGTTTTTGTTTTTTTGTTTTTTTTGTTTTTTTTTTTTGTTTTGTTAAGAAGCAGTAATGGGTGATGGACGGGACAATTGAAAAGTAATAGTATTTACTGGTCAATTAGATCAAAGGTGCGTTTTTAAACGTTAGTGGTTAGAGTTAGTTCATTATCGATCTTATGGCGATAACGATTTAATAATTAATACTTGTATGCTATTGTATCTTTATTCCATATCGATAATGCATACATAAGATTGAAGGGAAGTCCTAATTATTGCTCAAAGTCTATGCTCAAAATACATAAATATTAGGACATAATATAACAAATTATCGATAGCACCAGCTAGACGTCGTAATAATATGTACCTTAAAAGTAACCGACACTTACAACTTATATCCATCTATAGCTGCGATTATCATCTCTATCTAATACAAATAAAATGATTTGCCAATGCGGTTACGTAAAGGTCCATAAGAGATCATTTCACTAAAAAGTTGCATTAAAACTATCAGCGAGTAAATCCCTGGTAAATTTAAGAAGTATTTAAGAATCTGGGAGCTGGTAATTAAAATTCCCTCTAAATGTCCGCGCGAAATGAAAAATATTTGACACAGAATTTCCAACTACGTGAAGTACAACTCATTTGCCTCATCCCCTCGAAAAATAAAACTAACCCCATCCATTTCCAAGGAAGACGTACAACCACGCGGTGTGGCAGTTTTTTACGAGCAATGAGCGGGACACTACAATCTTATATAACTTAAAAGGCATAAACGTAAAACAATGGATTCTTCGAGATTTAAAAATAACTGTCTCGTTTGAAGCCGACGACGAAAGATGATGATAAAGCACCAAGCCACGGCTCGTTTTAACGGAGATAAATAAGAAAAGCTATTCTCATCGCGTTCGGTAAACTCTATCCCCGTAAGTGCGCGTAACCTTCGACTTCCCCTTGGGAAAGCTGCATTCGAGAAAAATGAGGTAAAACATGTATATAACTAACTCGTATGTATAACTAACTCGAGTGTGGGATGGGAGGGGGGGGAGGGTGTGCGAGGATGAGACTCGTCATTAAGACTATTGCATTACTTGCGCACTAATTCTCATTTATCGTTGGAAAACTGGAGAAGGTCATGTCGCTTTTCCTAAACTTCGAGGCTCCGAAGATTTGCTTTTAAACGTATGCAACGACACGCTCTATCCACCTAGACAACGCGCAATGTTCGCACACAAACACCATATCGTCCTCTTTTATTCTCCTGCTGTGCGAGAGAGATAGCAACAATGACAATACGTGAGCCCGTGTCTCCTTCATACCCATATTCTTTCACCGACTAAGGATTCAGTAATATTGATACACTAGACTCTGTGTACTCAGTGTATCTCTGCGTGACTCAGAGCTGAGCAACGAAATCGTGATACGCAACGCTCATCTCGTTGCTACATTGTCTTCATAGTGAAAAGCAGAACCCGAGAGAGAGACAGAGAGAGACAGAGAGAGAGACAGACAGAGAGAGAGAGAGAGAGAGAGAGAGCTCCGGAACTGAACTGATATCTTCAAATAAAATCTCAACTACTCGCGTTTTCCTGACGACAAGATGATGAAGAGCTCTATAAAATCAGATGCTTTATGTACGTACTAAGCGTTTGCTCTCGTTTATCATTTGTTTCTGTCTCAATTCTCCCCCCCCCCCCCTCTATATATATATATATATATATATATATATCTTTCATTATATATACATATATATATTTATTTATTTATATATATATATATATATATATATATATATATATTACCTATTTATCTGTCTATCTATCTCTCTTTATCTCTCTTTCTCTCTTTGACTTCTCCTCTATATCTTCTTACACAAGGGTAAGTGAACGGTCTTTACTGATAACGAATTTTCGTAAATCGTAGGAGGGCGTTAAGGGGATAGTGAGAAATTGTCGTGTGATGAGGGACTTTTTTTTAGATAAGCCCATTCTGGTTATTACCATTGGAAAATTGCCTCCTACTAATTCTAGATAATTTATTGTGATTAATTTATATGTATAATAATAATAATCAAGTAAGTAGATTTTTTTATCCTAATAAATTATATTATTTATTTTTAACACTCCACATTTTGTTCTTGTTACCCTATTTTGTAGTATACAGTAATTCATATTTTATTATACATTTCATCTTCAAGTTAGTATTTTAAACGCAAAATTTATATTTTATGATTCCCTTCTTATCTCATGCATTGTTTAATAATCATTATTTCAATTATAAATTTTGAAGTTCATTTAAGAAGCAGTGTAAGTGAAATAAATGTAAATCAATTTTCGTTTGTTTTCCAAGTAAAGTACAAGAATTAAAGTGAAAAATAATTAATTTGCAATAATTTATGAGAAAGACGTTGAGACATGGACTTGTCGATCGTTAAATAGATTTATCATTCTTGTTTCATTGTCGATTATTACAAATGAAAATTGATTTTATCGATACTTTTAACGAAAAATGCATGCATTACATCAAAAGATTATGTGAATTCACAGTGATAGCATAATAAATTATTCTTATCAAAGTCGATTAATTATATTTTATCGTTCTCTTAATAAATGCTAAATTCAACTTCTGCATCACAATAAATCGCCTATAATAAAGAGTTATTTAAGAATTGCTTTACGCGCAAATCAATTTCCAACTTAAATTGATGTATATTATTACGTTCGGCTTCAGAGGATTTGCAGACGGCAAGATAAATTTGTAAGAAACGCTTCACCACATATATAGAATCCTACTGTTCCGAATATTTGTGCTCGGATACAATTGTGAGCAATAAAACGTCATTTGCGAGCTCCCGTCCATACTTCAAGCATGCGCCAATGATCAAATCGACGCATAATTTTTATTCTCTCCGCAATTTCGTGGAGAATAAAGAAAGATCCCTTGTGAGACCCCGGACTTTTCGGAGAATTTTCATGAATATTGGAGCTCTCCAGCCCCGTCACAGCCATATGGAAATGAAGATGCGAGAGAGATAGAGATAGAGAGATAGAGAGATAGAGAGAGAGAGAGAGAGAGAGAGAGAGACAGACAGACAGACAGACAGACAGACAGACAGACAGACAGACAGAGAGAGAGAAAGACAGACAGACAGACAGACAGACAGACAGACTATTGCTATGGGGTGGTGAATTTATCCAAGTTGGACTCGGTTAACGGATTGGATCATAGAGCATGACCAAGACTTACGTAAGGCTCTCTAATGCATTCGTCGCAAGCGCAAGCAGGAGAGCGAGGGAAGGAGAGCGACAGAAGAGGTACAGAGGCGGGAATGGAGTTGTAGGATCGCAATTTCGCACGAGCAGTGATAAAGCATGTCCAGTCGCCGAAATCCTGATGAATGGCTGCGCTTAGGCCTCGAAATGGAGGAGCAACGCGTCGTTCGCTCGCTTGCACCTTCTCCCATCCCCCCTTTACGGCAGCCCCGACCTTACACCCTATCCTCACTCGTCTACGTAAGCTCTCGGTCAAAACCACGTGCACGGGAATATAGACGCCGATCGGTTTTCCAACCGCAAATCGGGCGCGCGAATCGTGATCGGCTCGCGCCCGTCCGATAGACTCGCGATCCCTCGCCCGTGTGTGCGTGCCCCCGGCCACGTGGCTCCCCACGAAGAATATGTGTGGGTGCGGATACGGTGCCGCAGCCTCCTCCCCGCCCAACCAATAAATCTCCTCATAGGCCGATTCGAGAATGCAAACTACATGCGTGCGCACGCGGGATTTATCTGAATACAAGAGAGTAGATGAGATGAGTGCGCGCTCGTCTCGCAGCCTCCGGCCTTATTTATCGCATCCGAATTGCTTCGGAGCGGCGAGCTAAAATTTATGCCGCATCGCAAGAATTCGCCGGGAGAGTAAAACTTTTGGGTGACGATCGCCCGTGGCATTTGTATTCGATGACTGGCGTCATTGGCTTCGGTGTCCAAGATATAATTTATTCGACGCGAGGTACTCCCCGTTTTTGCATTCGATGTATTTGATAAATAGAGATAGATTGGTTACCTACGACCGCTGCGCGTCGAATGACTGGTGTATCGTCGACAAACTTGCAAGTCAGCGTTGGACTACCATTCGATGACCTTACCGAGCATTTTCTTTCTTTCCTCCCACAACCCCCTACCCCCAGCTCCCGCACTCCCAAGGACCCCAACGAAACATCATCACACCCACCCGTACACAACCTATCGCTGGCTTTCGATAGAAAGCTGTACGACACCGTCATTGAGCATTCCATAATTAAGTAAGTAATAATGTGAGCGAATGTGATAAAAGCAATGATGAAAATTGACGAGATGCGTAGAATTATGAAACGAGTGGTGCTAGTGAGTGCATAAAATAAAAATAAAAATGCCGAAACATTATTATATCGGGCAATGTGTACCAACTTCCTAGGACAGTAACTTTACGTAGAAAAAAGATAAAGGAGGATCGATTATATCTTCGAGCTTCCCGGCGAAAAATACATTTAATATTAAAATTAATAATTCTAGTCGACGTGAATTATTTCGCAAGCCAATTATTCCGAAGCAACCAATACTATAAATAAAAATAAATAAATAATAAAAAGAAAAAGAGAAAAAAAATAGGCAGAGAGAGAGAGAGAGAGAGAGAGAGAGAGAGAGAGAGAGAGGGAGGGAGGGAGAGCGCAAAGAAAAAAGAAACAAGAGAAAAAGAAAGGAGGAGAGAGGAAATAAAAAATATAAGTAAAACAAGGATATTCGGTATAGTCAAGGCAAGTTTACAGGCAGGTTATGGGAGTCCGGCTAGTGTACCCATAGCAGCGACTTCTGAGCCCCTAAATCAGCCGCTGTGTCGTGATTCATGGAGGGCAACCTCTTGGCCCCTTCCCTTTCTTCTCCCAATCCCTCTCGCCCTCCCACTCTATCGCCACCTCTCTATCTCTATCTCGTTCTTTTCCTCTCGGCCACCTCCCGCTCGATCTCGGTCCACCCCCTTGCCTCGGATATCCTTGCCCACCCCGGGTATCCTCTCCACTTTCCCTCCCCCCAAATTCCCCATTCCCTACCCTACCCCCCGCCGATCCGTCCCCAGACCGTCTTCGCTCGCGTTGACCTCCTGTACGACCTCACCTTCGCGCCACCATTCTCCTCCTTCCCATAAGGCTCTCGGCGTCGCGCGATCCGTGCTTGTGCGAAACTCGCGTCAGTTTTCGCCCACTGAACCGTGACTAGAGAGACTACAGACAGACTAGAGAGACTACAGAGAGACTAGAGAGACTAAAGAGATAAAGATAGAGATATAGAGATAGAGAGATAGAGATAGAGAGATAGAGAGAGAGAGAGAGAGAGAGAGAGAGAGAGAGAGAGAACAGGATCGCGCGGGACATAACAAATTTTCGGTAGCTGACGTTGTGCCATTCGCAAACACGGTAAATTATTGCTGGGACTGCGGCCCTTAAACAAGTGAATTCATGATTGGAGCCTCGTCACTGGGCAGTCGGGTCCCGATGCCCTACTCCTTACAATTTTTCAACTCATCGACGCGATTATTGAGTCGTCAAGTCAAGCCCTAGAAGCTGAGGTGACCTTAGACCGATGTTCAAATCCGAGATTGGACCAAGGAATAATTCAGGATCGTCGTTTGTCCTCGTAATGTCGCCGCTCTTCTTTGAAATAATCCGTACAGCACACTTTGCCGTGCGATCACCGTAAGAAGGCGACGCGCTACTCAATCCAACCGACTTTCCCCTTTCAAGTTCCTTCCACGCATCGATAAATTATAGCTTATTTCCATAAAACATTTCCGAGTCGCGAGTATTTAAAGCCAATTCCTCATCTCGCTTTAACTATCTAAAGTGAATTCCTATGTTTTTAGGCGGATGATAGATGCCCGCTGGCACGTAATCTCGATCCTCGATCTGTATTCGATATCTTTCCACGTATAGGTGGCGCGGGTCGCGGTACGCGCTCGTACTCGAAAATTATCGTCTCGCCCATCGTGGCGAGCCGCGCGGGAAAGTGTCCCGACCACCGATTCCGTTCGCCTCGGTAGAATCGGGAAAATATATACATAGATATACGCGTGTATATAGATGTACATGGAAACGGGAAGACGAGAACACGGCGAGCGCTGAAAAATGTCCGATCGAGTCGGGCTCCGTAAAACACACACCTCCGGAGGCTGGGCCGAGGTCTCCGAGGACGCGGTGGAGGGCCATTTTCGAGCTCATTGAATAGGGAGCCATGATTTTAGGATCGCGGAACGCGTGCCAAGTCCATTGTAGCCGCCTCGGCTTTATTTCCTTATTGCCCTCGGATACTCCGATCCATAAAAGCGTATTGCCTCGCGCGAGGAGGAATAATATTGGCGCGGAACGGATTATAATGAAGTCGAGCGGCGCGGCGTCGAACTATTAGCCACGAAACCAGACTCGAGGTCGGAGCTATTCGTTGGGCCAATTTTCCGCGTAAGGACGTCAGTTTCACGCGGCGTCGGGTATTTTTCGAGCCGGAGATTAATGGCGAGCTGCCTATTCCCGTCTTTAATAAGACATCGCGAGCCGGATAAATTCGACCGGGGGCCGGGTCAATTTTCAGGGAAAAACGGACGATACGAGGCGAGCCGACGCTCACTTGGTCTGGCTAACGATTGGCTAGTCACGCCCATCCGCCGACCTCGTCACCCAAGAATTATTCGAATCTCCTCCGCACAAAGGAGGAGGACTAAGGCTACGCTGATTAAGCGGCTGAGTATTAACTGAATTTTTTTCTTCCTCTTCTTCATCATCATCTTTTTCTTCTTTTTCGTCGTCATCGTCAACATCATCATCATCATCATCATCATCATCATCATCATCATCATCATCGTCATCATCATCATCATCATCATCTTCTTCTTCTTCTTCTTCTTCTTCTTCTTCTTCTTCTTCTTCTTCTTCTTCTTCTTCTTCTTCTTCTTCTTCTTCTTCTTCTTCTTCTTCTTCTTCTTCTTCTTCTTCTTCTTCTTCTTCTTCTTCTTCTTCTTCTTCTTCTTCTTCTTCTTCTTCTTCTTCTTCTTCTTCTTCTTCTTCTTCTTCTTCTTCTTCTTCTTCTTCTTCTTCTTCTTCTTCTTCTTCTTCTTCTTCTTCTTCTTCTTCTTCTTCTTCTTCTTCTTCTTCTTCTTCTTCTTCTTCTTCTTCTTCTTCTTCTTCTTCTTCTTCTTCTTCTTCTTCTTCTTCTTCTTCTTCTTCTTCTTCTTCTTCTTCTTCTTCTTCTTCTTCTTCTTCTTCTTCTTCTTCTTCTTCTTCTTCTTCTTCTTCTTCTTCTTCTTCTTCTTCTTCTTCTTCTTCTTCTTCTTCTTCTTCTTCTTCTTCTTCTTCTTCTTCTTCTTCTTCTTCTTCTTCTTCTTCTTCTTCTTCTTCTTCTTCTTCTTCTTCTTCTTCTTCTTCTTCTTCTTCTTCTTCTTCTTCTTCTTCTTCTTCTTCTTCTTCTTCTTCTTCTTCTTCTTCTTCTTCTTCTTCTTCTTCTTCTTCTTCTTCTTCTTCTTCTTCTTCTTCTTCTTCTTCTTCTTCTTCTTCTTCTTCTTCTTCTTCTTCTTCTTCTTCTTCTTCTTCTTCTTCTTCTTCTTCTTCTTCTTCTTCTTCTTCTTCTTCTTCTTCTTCTTCTTCTTCTTCTTCTTCTTCTTCTTCTTCTTCTTCTTCTTCTTCTTCTTCTTCTTCTACCTCCTCCTCCTCCTCCTCCTCTTCTTCATCTTCTTCTTCGTTCTTTTTCGTGTGTTTCACTGGTCTGTGGACGCCCGTAAATCAGGGGCTTCCTCGGCCTCGCTGGCTTTCCCGATCCCGGAGGTGGGCGATTACGGTACCCGGGACCGTCCTCCGGGAGCCCACCACGAGAGCATAGCCGCTACGCGAGGAGGCTATAGCGCGCGGTAATAATGTTGTCTTCCTGGGCTGGCTTGATTCGCCCGTGGCGCAAGAATGCGGCCTACAGTCCGACTCAAAAACATCCAGGACGTTGCGCAACCACCTCGCGGCTCGAACGCTCCAGCGACCTCGAAAACGAGTTTCCGCGAGAAGTACCTGTTGTGCGGCCATTTAAAATGTGCATTCGGCGAACGCTTGGCGATTGCCGTCTCCTCGGATTTAGCACTTCCCGGGCGAGGCCAGTGGCCGTGCGCGCGCACTCGCTCGCACGAATTCGGAAATTGCTTGGCTTAGCGCTTCTGCTATTATTGCTTATTCTCCAAGGCGATACAAACGAATCCTCGGGGCCTTTTATCTCGCTTTCTCGCGCGAGTTTATACCCTACTGGGTGCCTATCGCGAGGAGGCATCTCGTGCATCGCTCTTATTCTGGACTGAGGATGAAATGTGTCTGCGTGCCCGTGCGCGCGCGCGCGCGCGCGAGAGAGAGAGAGAGAGAGAGAGAGAGAGAGATCGGATAAACGTGGGATATCATAAGGCCGAGATTTATGGTCTGCTTGGACGTATTATTATTATTCGACGATAGTTGTAGAATAGGGTATTTTTAGTGCTCGCGCCAACTTGCTTGCGATCGAGAGAATAAAGATAAACGACGCGGTAGGGAAGGAATATTTTCGGTAAAGTTAATTATTCGCAAATGAGTCCTCCTACGAGACGATCTCCTAGGAAATTGTATGGGATGCCAAAAGGAGCACACGGTAGTATTTTGCAATTATTATAAACTCTCCTTATATATAAAATGTACGATCTTTCACGTCGTGATTTATCACGAGTCAAAAGTCATTAATGAGTATTTCGGATTTATTCATAATGCGTATTTAAGTGATTGAATTGAAAATTATGCATCGGACGCAAAGTATTTATGAGCTCACTGCTAATTAATCAAGAGGAGCGAAAAGAATATATAAACTTTCATTTAAGGATTTGATGCTTATAACGACTAAAGTATATTTTTATCTAAACAGCCATCCAGTCGTACTCATTTTTAGAAGCAAATGATTTATCTGTAGAAATACGGTGGTTCGCATTATTTGTTAAAAAGAAACGAGTATTTGATAAATATATGCAAAGTGGTAAGGTTGAAGAAATGCCTTTGCAATTGTATGGCGCGTAATAATAAGAAAATTAAAATAATAACTTTATAAGGAGAAAAATTAATTACGTTATTTAAGACTGAGAGTCTGAAAAATGCTTAAAATCTGACAATTTTCGGCAATGATTTATTATAATTACCGCAAAACTTTGCGAGAACTTTTTTTCTCTGTTTTTTTCTTACTTTCTTTTTGCTTTTTCTTTTTTTTTTTTTCTTTTTTTTTTTTATCGATGATTTGAATATTCGTGCAATTTCAAAATAATAGCTTTTTAAGAATAATAGTCGGTACGCCGGAACAAGAACCAGAATTCTTTCACCAGAAACTTTTATTCACTCGGAATATACAATATTTAGAATAATCATTACGAGATTCATCGTAAAGAGCCATAAAGAATGTAATGTCGGAACGTTCGTTATTTAAAATTAGACGGCTGAGCAACGATATTCTTAAACACTTTTATGTTTACTAAATAGATAATGAAATTATCGATTAATGGCCCAAAGGCAATGCTTATCGGGTTTTAATAGATTAAAAGTTCCGTACGAAGCCTAAAAATTAATGCCATAGGAGCGGCGCTGTTTAACGAAATGGGCGAAAATTGCGTCTCTCCTCGAGTCTCCTACAATCATAATACGCCAAATACATTAGTGGCTCGACGAGACTACCCGGACAATATAAGTGGCTTCTCTCCAAACGAGAACTAAAGCATCGAAGCGTCGAACGTACTTTTCGAGTCCTTTGGGGCAGAGGACGGAGCCATTGGTATGCAGGATTGCCAGGCAATGATATTGCCATCATTGAAAGTCGGCGCGCCTCGTGAAACTTGTCGCAACGGGGGCTGAGGGAGTATGGAGGGTTCGCCACAACGATCAAAACGCCATGAACGTTCGTCAGGACTGGTGGAGAGGATAACGACATGAATCGGTGTCTCGCAGAGGCATTAGACGAGCGTAGCCCCCGACGCCTACGAGGATTCGCGTTAGGGCCGAGGGTCTCTCTCTCTCTCTCTCTCTCTCTCTCTCTCTCTCGTCCTCGCATTCGTTTACGGATACCGAAAGAAAAATAACCACCGGGGGTCGGGATGCCGAGTCCTTGGCGCGCTGATAAAATAGAAAAATCGTCAACGCCTCGCGGGCTTGGGTGCGCGCCGCCCACGGCCGAAGCCGAAATATATAAATTTCTTTAATGGCGCTAATAATTTCATACCGCATAATTTACTTACTGCGAAACGTAACGCCAGTAGCTTCTCCAGGCATTAACGACGAGCCTAATATTTATGTGGCTCTCGCGCATCGTCTCCCCCCCCCCGCCCACCAACTACCAAACCCCGCTCACCAACCCCCACCTCCATCCTCTCCCCTACATTAGATAACGCTATTGCTTCTCCTCCTCGTCCTCCTCCTCCACCTCCACCACCACCTCCACCTCCACCTCCACCTCCACCTCCACCACCTCCTACTGTTCCACCATCACCCACCTTCAGCCACCGACGACCGGTGCTCTCTTCTCTCGCTTACCCTCCGTCTCACTTGGGCAAGACGCGCGGCCAGACGCGATTCGCATTCCATTTCTTTTCTCCGCCACTCGCTATCTCCACTCATTCTTGCTTCTGTACTTTAAGCTGATAAAAATCCCTCCCAGGCCCGAGGGGTTGAAGAGAAAAAAATAGTGCCACCGGGTGGCACGGGAAAGCGCAGACTGCGAGCGCGCGACTCCGAGATAAAGAAGAAAGTCAAGAATTTAGAGGTTCCGCTGATTTAGACGCAAACGAATTTCATTTATGTAAATTGTTTTTATACAGATGTGACTTACTTTCCCTTATCTCCCTTCTTTTCGCCTCCAGTACTAATTTTTCCTTTAAAAGGATCATAAAGTATCTCGTTCCCCCCCGTCCACCAACTACCAAACCCCGCTCACCAACCCCCACCTCCATCCTCTCCCCTACATTAGATAACGCTATTGCTTCTCCTCCTCGTCCTCCTCCTCCACCACCACCTCCACCTCCACCTCCACCTCCACCTCCACCACCTCCTACTGTTCCACCATCACCCACCTTCAGCCACCGACGACCGGTGCTCTCTTCTCTCGCTTACCCTCCGTCTCACTTGGGCAAGACGCGCGGCCAGACGCGATTCGCATTCCATTTCTTTTCTCCGCCACTCGCTATCTCCACTCATTCTTGCTTCTGTACTTTAAGCTGATAAAAATCCCTCCCAGGCCCGAGGGGTTGAAGAGAAAAAAATAGTGCCACCGGGTGGCACGGGAAAGCGCAGACTGCGAGCGCGCGACTCCGAGATAAAGAAGAAAGTCAAGAATTTAGAGGTTCCGCTGATTTAGACGCAAACGAATTTCATTTATGTAAATTGTTTTTATACAGATGTGACTTACTTTCCCTTATCTCCCTTCTTTTCGCCTCCAGTACTAATTTTTCCTTTAAAAGGATCATAAAGTATCTCGTTATCCGGCATTAGCATCCTATCGCACATCTAATCGCTCACTCTAATTCTTAATATGTGTCGGCCGTATTGATTGAAAAGTTACGCGGCATTAATTTAAATAAATGAAATTCGACTATAAATTATCGATCGCTTCATCATCCGCAGTCGTTTGGAAATTTAAAACCTTATCTTGTAAATTGTGTACCTGATGCCCATTTCTTGTCCCGGGCTATCAATTTTTCTCAAACCTTCTGGCTTTTCGAAAAACAAAAACAATAACAATAACAAAGAATACACGTGTGAACTGGAAGAAAAAGAGAAAAAACATTTAGCGCTTATAAAACGGTGGGTCATTATATTCGATGCAAATACATAGGAATTTTACGATTAACAACGTAATTACTGCATTTAATCGCTATTTTTCACAATTACTGTGCAAAAAAAAAAAATCACAAACAAACAAAAAAACACTGATTATGCGGGAACATTAAAATAATCGTGTTTATACAAAATTTTATTGCAAATTAGCCTACAATTTTCTCGGCCAATAATGAATTTGTTTTTCATTCTGAATGTTTTTCACACGGGAAAAAAAAAATCATCTCGAAATACATACTCTACGAAACAAAAATCCACCTTAAAAGTCTATCAATTTGTACCAATTCTTCAGTCGCCAAAGATTACGTTACTAATCCAAATGAAAAAGATAAAACAATGGCTAGTAAAAAAAAAATAAACGACAGTGCTTACGAGTTATTTGTTGAGCGTTATTTATTGTGCGCGCATCATGAATTAATGGGAGAAACCCAGAATCCTCCGAGTCCTAAAATTTTTTACGTAATAAAAATGTTATTAAACACGTTCATTCCTCAAAGAGCGCGCGCACGTACACTCAGCTCGACACTAACACATACTATAATGTACCATTTTTCCCAACAATTCTCCCTAGATCGGCCTATATTCATTAACTACGGCGTAATCGCAATAAATTACGAGCCACCGGAATTCGCATTATTAATATTGCTCTGCCTAATCAGCGCGATTCGCATAATTAGCACCAAGTTCAGCATAAATAAGAACCTGATGAAATCTCTCGGCTAAAGAGGCTCGCTCCCACGAATTCCCATGGATGAAAAAAAAAAAAAAAAGAAAAGTGCCCGCCACGCAACAGTAAAATAATTCATCGTGCTTGATGGGCGAAAAATTCATCGTCCACAGCCCTTGCATATCTGAGATGTGCGAGCCGATCGTCAGGCTTACGTAGGCCCAGCCCATCGCGCAACCCATTTCACGTAAAAAGCCCGAACCGTCCCGAACAGCCGGCGCGCAGCTGGCGAACCCGAGGAAACTCGCTTATCATGGGGGGGGGGGTGGCGGGAGCGAGACACGCAGGGGTAGTGTCACCAGGTCGCAACGACCACGCCAACTAAAAAGCCCAACGAGCCATTATTTACTGGGCTAATGGATAGGCTGGGCTCGTGGCACGTGTTTATGCGTTTATAATGGACGTGACGCGATGCGGCGACGTATCTCTCGCCCCGGTCAAAGCCCCGCGACTTTCTCCCCGGCTTTTCGACTATCCGCTCTGCATTACCACGACCGATAATGCGTTCGCTGGGCTTCCGCTTCTAGCTGCACTTCTTTCCGGTCCAAAGGATTAGCGCCCAACTGCGGGCCGCAACTATACAGCGCTCGACTAGCTATATTACGCATATGGTGATCAACGAAATTTGTATTGGTGGTAATTGTAGGGGGTTGAGAGATAATCGGAGAGTGAATATCTTACGACATATGGGACTTGCAGGGATTATTTTATAAAAAAATTAGTGGGTAGCCGTGGAGCTTACATTGTGCTTAGCAGTACGGGCAATCGATCTAAAATCTAAAATCTAAAATTTCAAACGATTATGAGAAATCAAATTGTTTCGACTCCTCCTAACACGTTCGCAAAATTTATTTAGCTTCCTTCCATCCTTTAGCTACGATAACATTAGCAACTTCAAGAGAATTCCTAAAATTATAATAGGATCTCGTTCATTAGCGCTCTAACTAACGCTACAACACTACTACGTCAAATATTCTCGAAGGCTATGCTTTTGTAAAAAAATATCTCGCATTCTCATGCAATTCGTCGATTCTTTATCGAAAGCCTATCTAATCAATCATATTACGTCGATATCGTAATGCGATTGGTCTGCCCAGCTTATTATTTTCATCAGTGGCTAAAAATTTCACTTTTGTCTAGTAATTTTGAGGGTAAAAGGTATTTTACACGATGTATGGTCCATCAAAGGGTTTATTTTCGCTTCACTTTTTATATAAAATACGCGTAATGTGGCCATTATCTTGGATCGAAAGAACACTTTCCAATACTTTTTTCAAAGACTTTTTACATAATCGTCGGTCTATGTTAACGCGTTATATTAATGATCGGTTTGGCACAACGTATTAAGAAGACATTAGAGCTTTCACATTTTCCAGCTACTAAAAACTCGAGTATGAATTAAGGATATAAAGATGCAATAAATAATAAATTATGATTATACCATTAAGAAATCAATTTTTTATTGAATGTTAAATTTATAGGTATGGGTGAACATTCGTTATGAAGAGTATTCAAAGCCCAGAGGGGGTAAAGGGAAAATCGAACATTTTTCTATAACGAATTCATAGAATGGAATGTCGTCTAAGAGGACGAGATGTGTTTTTGATTGTGAAAAGTCTGGATATCTTGAAAAGTAGAAGAATAATGAATTCATGGCAAAAAGGATAAAAGGATGATGAGACCCGTTATAGTAAGCCGCTCAAACAAAAACAAAAAATAGAAAAACAAAGATTGATAATCAACTAAAAAGTTTTAATGCTATATAATTGATTCTATAATACCATATGACAATATTCACGGTACTTTACTTTCAATATTATTTGCACTCAATTTTATAGGAAAACACCGAGCTCCAACGTACTTGATAAATAATTCAATTTTTTTTCTATACGATAGGGGCAGGCGAAAAGTGACTGGAGAGAAACGAAGCGTAAGTGTCTCGACCAAAATAGCTTCGCAAAAGTGCTTGCCATCCCGCTTTCACCTTCAACCATTTCATCTTCAATCCCCGGTCGAGATTATAGGTTTGATTAAGCCGTTAATTAATCGGGCAACGTCGACCAATCGATGAAATCTGGCCAGGTTTTGCTGTCGATATCAGCGATAATGCGTAAAACGGTACGGGAGGACGCGCGTGGGCGGTCGATTAGCTGGACGAATAGACGATCGATAGGAGATGCCGAGGTCGCGAGGTTACGGAGGACACGTTCGCCTGCACTTGGATTTCGAATGTCGCGCTTGATTGAGACGTCGCGGGAACAGGGGGGAGCCACCGATCGCGCATATAAAGCGCGCGAACACAAGGCCGAACGCGTCGATTTAGGCGCTACGGATGGAGCGGCCGGAGTTGCATTTTTCGGCGACTTCCGTTCCAGCGCGGGCCTTAGCCTTACGCGACTCCTCCGAGGACACGACCTCCGTGCGATGCGTGAAGGGAGTAACGATCGAGTTAAGTGGATATTAATAGGTAATGTACGCGGAAGTGGAGAGTCGAGCGTTTGGCCATGAATGCAAAGGAAATAAGTGCGAGCGAGCGTTCGGAAGTGCGTGGAATTGTTTGTTTTTATTGATAATGGCTTAATATTGATAAGATCTTTCTTTAGCGTTCATTTGAAGCTTTTCGCATAATTATTGTCGACGACATGTTGAAATTAGATTAACGATCGTTACGAATTATCGGCATTAGATCGAGAAGGCTCGATTTGCCATATTGAAATTCTCTTCGTACCAATATAATTGAAACATCTTTTTAATGATTGGATGAAACAATAAAACGGCAGCCAATGTTTCACGAATTCAATCATCGTACTTTCGTTACTTGACTTACTAGCTACTCGCTACATCACCATTACGAGCTTATACAATGCCGATAAAATTATCTTACAATAATTATAACTTTCCGGTATATCGCAAAGAGAAAATTCTGACATTTCCGTGTTTGTAATGTCGATCTGGTCCATTGACCCACGAATATTTATTGGAAATCGTAGAGCTACGCCCGATGTTTCTATATTTAAATATTCCTATATTTAAAGGAAGAAAAAGTGGTGGGTGGGGGGGGGGAGGTGACATGCCACGATACATCGATGTTTGGCGAATAATTTTATTGCGCATCAAATACGCTGCACCATTACCCGGTAAAAAGAAATTAGCATTATTTTGTTATAAAGACATGCTCCAGGCATTTGGTTAATAATAATTGTCGTAATATCGTTACTCTTTAAACGATACTCGAATCAATTGACATTTTCTAATCTAACCATTAGTACGTGTAAGGAGATTCGTGAGGAGCCATTCGAGCACTTATTTTCCTCACCCAACTTGCGCAGAAAGTATCGACGTCTAAGCGTCCTGACACTGACACACATATTTTATCGAGGAATAACGAAGAGAGAACTAACCGAATAAAGAATAATAATGATCGCGGAATATTTATCGAATGAATCGTACGTGAAAAATTGAATGAGCCCATTTTCCCATATTTCTCGCATAGATCTCAAGTTTATTTAAAGTGCGCTTCTCGTCGACAAAACCTTTCCGCTCCCTCCCGCTCGCACCGAGACGGACACGAAATATTAGTTGCCACAGGAAAGAAGTAGTCAGTGACAGGACATAACGAAGATACAGTGCTGGGCAGGCAGCGCGAGAGGAAGAGGGAGGACGAGATGGGGATGCCGAGGCAGCGGAGCGCACCGGCGCCCGTCCTGGCTCCGACGAGGCGCCGGCGTCACTTCCGCCTCCCTTTCACTCTCTCTCTCTCTCTCTCTCTCTCTCTTCTCTCAGAGGGACTCTCCTTGCCTTCCCCTTTCGGCGGTCGGATGCGTTCTCTCCTGCGACTCGCTTCAACGGTCGCGCCAACCTCTCGCGTCTCGAGCGTATTCGCGAGTCACGTGTCAAGAGCGCCGCGAGAATTTCCTATGGGCGATAAATATAAATGACCGAGTGCCGATGACCGCCCGACCACCTCTCACGGATCCTCGCTGGTCCTAACGATTTTTACCTACTCAAATTCATATTCCACGATACGCGCTTTTTCGCTACGTAAGAGGAGAACGATGCGGTGCGAATATTTTGCGACGCGTGCACCGAATGCGCAGATGTCGGTGCTGAATTCCGAGATATCGGTATGATATCATTCGGGAACTTTCTTTTTTAGTCGATTTGCGAATAAGGAGTGAATTTGGCGATAAAGTTATTTGAAATTTTTCGGCTTCTTCTGGGCTATGATTATGACTGATAGGACAGTGAACAGTGAACGATCGAACAATTACTGTTACCTGCTTTTAGATTACAAAGTACACTTGGTTAAGAGTATTTTTAAGCAAAAGTGGGCATGTTTTCTGAAATCGTTAGATTTCATTCAAATTTATAAAAGAATGTAAGTATAATTGTAAGTTTCATCCGTCATTGGACGTAACGTAGAGTTCGAACTTCATTAGCATAATTATTGATACACACGTAGCTCAGTATTAATATACAGGATAAGCAATTTATATATTTGATAATAAAATTCTTGAGGAAATTATACGACGTTTCCGTATATTATGAGCAATAAAAATATTGAGCTTTAACAGGGTTAAATTCGTAAGATAAGAGCTCGTATGAACTGATTAGTATAAATAAATACAACGAGCGCATATTGCCGATGTGGAGGTTAAATTTTAATTTTAAACGTGCAATTTTCTTCCTCTATACGACATAAATGTACGTTTCAAATGTTTTAAAGGAACTCACATTCGATCATTATCGCTTGAAACTCTATGAAATTGAAATATAGAAAGTAAAGTGTAGAAAAATATGTAAAGACTGTAATTTATAAGTATGTGTACGTTCGAATTTCTTCTTTTTTTTCTGGACGAATATCTATGATCTAAATAAAAAAAAATAAATAAATAAAAAAAAAAATGTAACATATTAATTTATCGATCTACTTGTAACATGGAAATTTACATAATGTAATTTACGAAGGAAACGTGTTCTTATGACATATTTTGCATAACCAACGTACTTCTATTACGATACGATTTATTTCCTATAATTCCAATAATTAGAAAGAAACAAACTCTGATCCGATAATCCTTTATTCAATGACAGCGAAAAAAATCGACATACCCAACTGTCTTATTACGTAGCGATAGAAAGATTATGCAATGATTAAGCGATACGAATATAATTGATTGTAATTCATATTTTTATTAATATCACATTGTAATTTATAATTCGTCTGAATAATGCTTTCCCCGATTAATAATGTCTCGTGGTTACTTAAAAGCAAGCTATTTCCCGCCTGAGCTTATACACTTCTTCTTCTTCTTCATCTTCTTTTTTTTTCTTTCGATTCTTCACGCACATAACTGTAAATAAGTCATTATAAAAGTCTTGATTATTTCAAGAAAGAATTATCAGATGCCAGAGGGAGGATTAAGTATCGTAAGCTCACATTTCAGCCAAGAGACATTGGAGAAACGTAGGCCGTAATAAGTAACAATTTAAAATCCAAATGAAATTTTCCACTCTTGGCTCAGCAGATGTATGCTCTTAATCATAACAAAGGGGTTGCATTGTAAGTGGACGAGTCTGCATTAGCATCGTGAGTAGCAATTGGCGTGTCTTCTCCGAGAAGATTAAGACGGCGACAAATTGCACGGCGAAACGGAGTGTTAAGAGAAAGAGCGATTGCGCGTGAGGGAGCAGGAAAAAAATTGCGAAGGAACAGGACGAAGGAGGGAGAGGTGCCTTCGCGCGGGGCGTGTGAGCCGCATACGGGGGCGGGGGGAGGGGGGGGGGAGAGAGGATAAATAACTGGTAGCAATAAGCTCGCGCGAAATTACGAATCGTGTCATTCGTCGTAGTTGCTGCCAACTCTCCACCTTCCCCTATCCCATACCCCTTCCAACCACCATCCAACGACCACCTTCCTCCTCCTCCACGCCCCAGCGAGCACAGCGTGCGTATCCCGCCCCTCGCTCATATTTAAACCTAACCGCACTTGCCGCACGAACCAACCCTCCAGATCATATAGCTATAACTTTGCAGCCCCGAACGCGGAGTACGTGGAAATTACTTAACTTTGCTGTTTTTCGAATATGCCCTCTAAGCTCGCCCCCACTATCCCCACTATCATTCCCTAAATATTTCGGATTCCATTGACGGGCTTATGAGTTCATTATGCGCTAGTCAAGCTTTATTTCAAATCGTACGTACTGCGGCTACGAGGCATTATTGTTCGAATGCTGAATATTTTTAATGATATATCACGTCGCGCGCCCGACGGATTTCAAACGGAAATTCGATGCGACTGACACTTTGCTATGAAATTTTCCAAGGCTTTCAGCCGACTGGTAATTTGTGCTGAATTCCGGTTAAATCAGCCCGAGTTGCGTCCGTTCATCCATTTTTATATAAGAAGTTGCCTCGAATGAAATCCACTTCACTGGATTGGATCTATTTCAATCAATTAATGGACGAAGATTCGTGCACTTAATTAAAAACAAAATCATTATAAAACTGCACGTGCTTCTGCAATATAATGAACTATTATGGCTATGGATGTTGTAAATGGATGGTGTAAAAGGCGGAAAAAAAAGAGAAAAAGAAAAATGTAATGCTTGTGTAACGTAGCTGCGTGCAACAGATATTTCAGAGATATCCTGAGAAGTAAAATGTATTGCCAACGTCACGTCAATTTTACAAAGATAGTAGGCAATAAGAAAATTGAGAAGATCGCAACGTCGAATTATCCAATAAACACGATACGTTCAGTTAAGCGACAAATTCAAGTGTCGATAATTCAAGTCCGATGTCGTTCTCGTTAAACGAACATCGAGACGAATATTTTTTCTAGATAGATCGACTGTGTTCAAGGACATTATGAAAACGATTTTTGAATGCCGTTGTTTCGTGCGGAAAACGCCGTTACTACGAGTAGAAAATGTCAACCGATGTAAGACACGAATGTCACATTGTCAATAGCGATATTCTACTAATCATTATATCATTACATCGAGTTACTTTCCAAGGCCAAAGTAACATTAAGTAAATGAAAATGGATTTATTAATAGAATACCATTGTGCTCGCTGGTTTTTGCTCGAAAATACAAAATAATTCTAATCTCTCACTCGCGCAAAGCCATAAAGAACGTTCCTCGAAACGCCAAATCCGTATAAAAGAACAAGGGCAGAAAGCAGAAGGTAAGACAGTGTATCTGTGACGAGATTAGACCGATTGAATGAAGATTCATAGGAGATTGGTTAGAGCGTGGTACATGACTCGTAACGGGAGATAGTCCGATAACGTGATTGAGAGATAGAGAGACGGTGATAAAGAGTAAGAATGAGAAGAACGGAGGGGAAAGAGGAAAGTAGCAACGATAACCA
>NW_011948425.1:2036268-2046701 GCF_000503995.2 Ceratosolen solmsi marchali | reverse complement strand
GGGGGGGGGGGGGGGCGAGCTGAAGAAAGAGATAATGAATCAGATGCGTACGGGCAAACGAATGCAGACTTTAGGGAAGTCGGGAGAAAGCAAGAGGGAGAGTGTCAGGGAGCGTATACTGGTATCGCGCTTTGGTGAACAAGAGGATGGGGGGAGGGGGGGGGTGAGTAAGCGCGAGTGGCCAGACACCGGTGGGATATTTATTGTAACGAGGACTTATGGCGACAGATTTAGGAATTAGGGTATCGCAGCAGGACCAGCCCTCCTCTCCTCTCTCCCAGCATCCCTCTCCACCACCCTTTCCAATACAACGACAACGAGGCTGCAGTCGTCGTCGTCGTCGTCGTCGCCGCCGCGCTGGGGTCCATAACCAGGGGGAGAAGGACAGAAGGCTCGCGCGAGGGTATCCACGTCTCGAAGGCGCGCGCACGGACTCGCGCGATACCGCGGTAATCCACGAGGATTATCCCGCGAGTCCCTGGCGCCGGGGATATCGGCTCACAGACTCCGGCGAGGGCTTATCTTGCGTCCGTTCCCGCTTCGATAAGTGGCCGAGCGACGATTTATGCTGCGCGGGCCTTTGCCGTTGCCGTTCGTCATCTTGAATCGGACTCTCGATTTCCAATTATTGTTCGTCTGGTTCGCTGATTTTTAATTGGTCAGGGAGGTTAATCCAATAGACGATGCATCGGGGCCGATGATTCATTCGAAAGTGACTGAGTGTTTGATGTCAGAGACAGAGAGACAGAGACAGAGACAGAGACAGAGACAGACAGACCGACTGACTGACTGACAAACTGACATACAGACAGACACAGAGACAGACAGACAGACAGACAGACAGAGAGAGAGAGAGAGAGAGAGAGAGAGAGAGAGAGAGAGAGTGACTATGCTTATGGCTGGCTCGACTTTCGTATTACTTGCGCCACTTATATTCCGATACTTATAGATTTATTTACAAATTCGAATTCTTTGCAGCTTAAGAAACGGTAGATCGTGATTTTAGAAGCTCTCGTGAACGCGATTGATTGCACTATATTCGCCAAAGTTGCGTAAGAAGCTTGGAAAAATTATAGATTGGCACAGAGGCAATTGTCGGCAACCTTGACTGCGAATATAACGATACCCAAACCTACAGACATGCAACATCGTTACTTTCAACCGATGCTTCCGTAATTAAAATCTCACTTCCAAAGGGACGCTCGGCACGCAACGACACGTATATGAGGAAAAGAGCGACTTTACTCCTCTAATAACCTTTAATAAGCGCTCGTTGAGCAGCTGCTTGGGTGGCTAGGGTGGCGTCGAGCCGCCATCCCGATAATACTGTGCCCGAGGATGAGAGGATGAAACGAGGATGAAAGGTGGAAGCTCACGGCAATGTCCATCATAATCCGTAGGGCAGCGATCGCTGGAAATTTATAGCCACTTGACGCGTCATTCGTCGAGTTCGCGAGCGTAACCAGAACCGCGATATCGTACCCGAGCTTGATTTACTCGTTGCACCGTTGAGATAAACTTGGAGCGCGGCATCGTCGGAGGCTGCACGGCAGCATCGAATTCGCCCCGAGCGAAGCTTTGAATTTCTCTGGGCTCGTACAGTTTTACGATGAAGGATATTTATTAACAATGACGCGCCTTGATGCTCCCACGGCGTTCGATGTTTATGAATTTGCAGAATTTGTCGGCCATCGGGCCATTTCCGCGAGGCGAGTCGTGAAATATCGATAGCTGAATTCGGAGAGTATGGCTTTCGATGGAGAAAGGTCACTTTGCAGCATAAAGATAACAAGTTTCAAAGCTGCTAATTACCTTCAATCTGTCGGATACGCGTTCAGGCCGTTTAAATAAATATTATAGAATATTCCTGGGGATATTGATCGTTTTGCTTTGATGAAAGATGAAATTCTTACGAAATAAGTATATTCGCGCGACTATGATATTCAATGTATTGCCAGTTAAATTAAAAATTTAGCGACAATAGTATAATAATTAGGTAATATGCATAATCGCTAATAATAAAATTAGTGTATATTTGCGTTAGATTTTCATTTTTTGTTTTATTGTGCCAAATGCAACTAATTTACATAAAGTCTTATAGGCTTTGAATATTTTAAATTCTTATTCATCTTCGGTATTTTAGAAAATAATATATCATTCTTATGAATCTTCAGGAGGCAGCAACTAATTTTTCTCGCCTTTAAAAGCAAATATACTATATCTTAAAATGTTAAGGGATACTATTTTAAATGCCACTTAAATACAGCGTTGACAAAGAAGAAAGCATAAATATCCATATTGCCAGAGATGATTCCTTAATAAATCCTAATGAATGTATACCTGTTTTGATTAAGAATATAAATAAGTGGTGTGCTTGTATGACTATGAAAACAAAACTGACGTTAGGGAAGTAAGTGAGAAGAAGGATGAAAGAACACGGAGAGAGAGAGAGAGAGAGAGAGAGAGAGAGAGAGAGAATAAGTTAAATAGAAAGAATGAAAAAATGAGAAATCGTTGCACGCGCGCGCATGCGTGAAGGGTACAAGTTTATCATGGCTGCGCGTGCAGCGCAGCAAGCGCAGGGTTAAAAAACGACGGAGATGCGTAGTGGATAAAACAGCAGAAAGGAGAAAGAGGGCGAGCGCAAGAGGGAGCGAGAGAGAAGTAAGTGGGCGCTCAGCGTATACATCTGCAGTTTTGCAGTCATGCCGCTCACACCTACGAATGTAGGAAACGACCAGTGAAATGGTATTGGAGGGATTGTTGGGCGGCAGCGGTGGCGACGGAGGCAGCAGTGGCAGCAGAAGCATCATGGGGTTGGAAAAGACAGGGGAAAGAGAGAGTGAGAGAGGGACAAGAGCTCGGAACGCTGCCGGCCGTGAGTCTATGGAATGAAGAGAGAGAGAGAGAGAGAGAGAACGAATGAGAGAGGAGCTTTTGGGTGGAGAAAAGCAAGAGTAGCAACGGTGAAAGAGGGGAAGAACGAGCCCGTCAGTGGGGGTGTGCATTGCGGATTTATTCCCGCCAACACATTCATCATGGCGGATTTAGCTGAACCCGTAACGCATGACCATGGATATATATCTGCTCTCATCCCTTTCCCCCCTTCTGCGATCACCGCGCTGTGCAGCCACCATCCTCTCATTCTCTCTCTCTCTCTCTCTCTCTCCCTGCATCTCTCCAAAACAGTATCCTCGTATTCCTCTCTTTATTCTTTTTTCGTTCTCTCATTTCATCTAACTCTCTCGGAAACTCATCCTGCATGGGGACGAGCGCCGCTTTCAATGATTTTCCACGGTGCAGCGCTGCAGCCATGCGCTTTCAAACGGATGAACCGTCCTGATAATTACAGTTGCACCAAATGTACGTGACCCATCGCTCGACCTTTTTCAAGCTGTGCTTTTATGATTTCGGCTATAAAGTTTATTTATGCGGGGAGATGAAAGTTGAATTCAATTTCTTGCAATACCGAATGGAATTGCAATTCTACGGATTAGAAAGCTTTATACGTCATTTCATTATTTCATTATAATCAAGGCCCCTTTCGATAATGTCCAGGATATTCGTAAATAGAAATAAGGGTTCATCCGTTATTGATTTGCTAATTAGGTATTTTAATGTCCTCGTACAACCATTAATAGGCGAATTCAATTAAATGTAAGGTATATGCTCGAGCTTTTTCTTCAAATGACCTTTTCCATTTAACGTCCCAGGACATTTTCGCTAATCTCTGCGATTTTTATGAATAACTGCATGGAATGGAATTTAATCAGAAATTTGTGTAATTTTTAATGTAAGTAATTTTTAAAAAATAATGCATCGAGAAGAATTCACATATCTGGCAATATCGTAACTAGACATTATAAAATTTTTTTAATTTATCTTTCCAGACGTTTCTTTCAATTAAATTATCATTTAATATACACAATTATTAGATATAAAAAATAGTAAATATGTTATTGATAACGCACAACGAGCCATAACATAAAGCGAATACACAAATCGTTAACTCGATTGCATCGCATTGGCCATAATTGCATTTCAGCATCCACAATTACGATACTCGCAAAGAACATTTTACAAACATTTCATCCTCCGCGAATAAAATTCCAAATTTTGTATTATCCCGACGATTTTAGGACAAAGCGAGAGCTTGTAACGGAAAAGCCGTCAGTCACAGACCTACATTTTAGCTCCATAAAGGACGCGAGGCTAAGATAAAGAGGGGAGCTTACGAGCTCCCAAGGAAGCACAGAGCGTCTTCCTCGCGAAATACGACTTGACCCTCCCCTAACCCGCACCCTTCATCGCCACCTCACGCCCCCACCTCCATCCAACTCGGTCATATGCAGCCCACGCAGAAGGCCCTTGGAGACCAAAAAAAAAAAAAAAAACGAGAGACGCGTGCACCCGGTGCCGTCTCGACGCGTAAATGCCTCTTTAATAAATCCTTGCATGCTATCAGCAGCTGATCGCCATGTATCATAGGCGTAGCGTCGACAGAACCCTCGAAGCCACTCTTCTTCGGCCGCCCCTCCCCGCCCCACACGCCATCGCCCAGGCCCCCCGCCAATAACCCGACGACGCCACCCGACGCACCCCGATGGCCCTAACCTCCCTACCACCACCTCACCCCACCCAACCACGAGCCTATACACACCGAGCCACACCACACCATCCCACCCATCCCCAACCATCGTCATCCGCCGTCGCCGCCGTCGCCACCGTCGATACCACCATCGTTCGCCAGCTACGCGTTTACGAGGCTCGGCGATAAGTCTGCTGCTCATCCGTCGACATTTTATCCGGGGAGAGTGGCTGGAGTCAGACACACGGACCGGCGCTTCTCCGAGGCTTCACGTCGTCCTCCTAGGCTCGGGGACAGAGATTGGGCTTCGAATCCGATCTCGACCTCCATCGAGATTCCAATAGCGCGACCTTATCGCTCGGGGCTTTGTGCCGATGAGGCATCGCAAGCCAACGAGGAGGACCTCGAGCCTCTTACCGCGCTCTTTTCATATTTCACTCGCGTATATTATCATCATTCCTCTCGAGCCTTCGTGAATCACTTTTTTTCTCCCTCCGTTCGCCCCCTTTCCCGCCACTTCACTATACAAACGAGCCACTCTATACGCGAGCCCAGTGAAAATGATGCCTTTGTTAATATGCCGTTGACACTGGAGTTAGAAGGGATTTTACGTGATATGTGCGACGTGTGGCTGTGCTCGCGTTTATCTAATGCCACTTAAGATGAGATTAGCGACACGAGGACAGTCGATAGCAATTTTTTATCCCAAAGCGACGCTTTCATCGAGAATATTGACATTTCGGTATGAGAATGCGTAAAGAATTTGTCACTCTTTACGCGCTAGTACAGGACATACAGACACATAGATGCACGAATGCTTGATATTTTGTATATCCACGGGCGACGTCTACGTCATCGAGACGTTTTAAAGAAATCGTTAAAATCTCTACTACTTGACCGTTGCAAGAAAATCTTGTCGAGTTTTTAGTCTATATATGTCTATACGAATTTTAATGTAATACAGTAAATTTTTAGCATTAATTACGTTCTTATTAACGTTTGAGAACATTGCACTTTATTATTCCTTAGCCATAAAATATATGCAAAATCGTAAAAAAAATGATGCGAATTAACGTTATAAAATGTATAAATGCTTGCACGTACAAATGGACGACAATAAAATTGTTTTTTACCAAAAATATCATTATATATAAGCTCATAATAGTCGCGCGCGTGTGTGTGTGTGTGTGTGTGTTTATACTTGAGCTATCAATTATACTTCCAAAAAACAAAAAAGAAACAAAAAAAAAAAAAGAAAAAAAAAAAGGAAAACACGATAATATTAGTTGGCAATATGTGTTTGTTGACAATAAAATACAATTAAACACCCGAAGTAAAAGTCAACACGGCGAAGCTACGACACGGAAATTTCATTTAAAAATTCTTTATTACAAGAGCGGTGCATCAAGCGATCCTCGGACTCTCGCTTCTCGTACGCCAAACGACAATTTCCCGACTAATCAGACATTTCCCAAAACCAAATACTCTCGACAGCCCCGATGCAGCTCCCTTAAAGCCTCTCCTTGTATGGTAAGCTTAAAGTTCTCGTCCTCGCGTACACGCACCAACAGCCTACATAGTCAATAAGAACCTCTGCGTTGCATCATCGCGACAATAAATACAATATAACCAGCGTCCAAGGACTGAATCGAGGACATTCGTCAAACTCGCGCCTACATCGACACTGCACTCCGTCCTTGCGTTCGTGCATTCACAAGCGTACCAGGAGATCGCACGATCGCAATGCACCGTGCAGGAGATAGTACAATGGTCAGCAAGGATGTGAGAATGAGAGGGAGAGCGTGCAAAATGAACGTTCGAAGGCGCAGCGAGTGAAGTGCGTTTCATACTCGGGTCTTATTCTCTCCCCCTCTGGCGCTTTTTGAACGAGGGCCCCGACTCTCGTATAAAGTAACGACAGCTGCTTTCCAAAGCATTGCCGCGACTTTTGCAGGGGAGAGACTGAGACAAAACGGTACTTTTCTTCTACCTTCCCGTTACCGCTGCCGTTGCTGTTAACTACTACTACTACTACTATTACTACTACTACTACTACTACTACCGCTGCTATTACCACTGCTACTACTACTACTACTACTGCTACTACTACTACTACTACTACTACTACTACTACTACTACTACTACTACTACTACTACTACTACTACTACTACTACTACTACTACTACTACTACTACTACTACTACTACTACTACTACTACTACTACTACTACTACTACTACTACTACTACTACTACTACTACTACTACTACTACTACTACTACTACTACTACTACTACTACTACTACTACTACTACTACTACTACTACTACTACTACTAATATTAATACTACTTCAACAACTAAGCTCCCGTCGCTGATTCTTCCTCTTTTTCTCTGCTCGTAAATCGCCTACGAATTTGTTAAGACAACTATTGGCTTTAACTTCGCTTTTGCGTTAATTTGGGGCTGAAAAATATTTAAATCCTAGAGCCCCGATTAAAGCGGGTAAAAATTATAACCTCCCCGTCCAACCGTGACGTATATAGCTTTCTACCCTTGTCATTCCAATTGACTTCCTAACACAGCATTGATTTAATCAGATTTGCCTATCGCGTCACTTAATTCGCGAGCATAACGCTCGCAGACGCATATAACTGTAAGGTATAATATGCTCGAGTGGAGGGGATAGATAAGGGAAGTTACAAAAGGATCGGACATCAATAGACAACGAACGCTCGTTCGTTCATTCGTTCATTCCTTTATTTCCTTACCGGCCAGTCACGTAGAGCACAATTTATAAATAATTTCCTGCCGACATTTTTCGGAAGAGAGAGAGAGAGAGAGATAGAGAGAGAGAGAGAGAGAGAAAGAGAGAGAGAAGGAAAGCATTCCAACGACTGCATTTTTCTTTAGAATTCTCGCTCGCACGGGCAGATGGCCCCTTCACCACGAATTTTGACGAATCCGAATGTCCTCGCGTACCATTTGTATTCATACAATTAATAAGGCCGTATAGGCAATTTTGGCAATCGACTCTTGTGCTACGATATTACATTCTCGCGAATTGGAGCAAAGTTAAGACAATTCTCGGCAATGGCAAAACCATTTGTAATTTATTCGCAATCTCACGACTACTTGCAATAAATAATACAATTGCGAGAAAGTGCCACCCCCCCCACCCATCCCAACCTTATATTCATTATGCGTTTCTTATTATATAATCCCAGAGGCAAGATATATTTACTCGCACGATACACACAGGCAAACTAAGAATTCCGCAAAGAGAAGATAAGACGAAAAATCTTTTTGTTTTCTTTTACGTACTCGGTGAAATGATAGTTTGTTTCCAAATTACTTATTCAACTAAACCGTCTGTACTTAATTTTCTCTCTCTCTCTCTCTCTTTCCTCCAACATATTATAAGAAAAGCCTGGCCCCCTTAGCACTAGCAAGCGCGTGGAAAAATAATCTTCTCAGCGTCGAGTAAACGAAAACACACTCGCGTTATTTAAAACTTGAATCTCCTTGTCGGACGCTCTTTGTCTGTCGTTTGCACGTCCCATAATTCCGTTACCAAACATCCCTGACAGTCTTATCGCGTTGCCGTCGCCAACGCCCGTGAAGATCGCGACTCGATTTCTTCTCATCATGATAATTCTCATAAGGTCGTCGCTGGTCCCGTTTGCTTTTCGGGCCTCGCGCTCCCTGGACAACGAGATCCAAGGCCCTCGCACAACACTCGGGGTACAGATATAAGAGAGCCAGTGAGAAGCGATAACGAATGTACGCGAAAACTTACCTCGTCTATCAACGAGCGAGGCAGGAAGGAAGGAAACGGAAGTCCCGGGAGCGCCAGGGAACTCGCCGTCGCGCGACATTTCTGTCTTCGTTACAGTCATGTGTAGCTTTTGATGCAACGAACTCGCCGCTTCATTCACCCACCCACCTACACAGTCACGTCTCATTTTCTCTCTTCATCCGGATGCCGCACTCCTACTCGCATACGACGAAACTTGCGTGGGAGTCGTCGATGCACGGCCCGGCCGTCCTATCGTCTCCCCCCCCCCTCCCCCCAACCCGACGATCAAATGAGATATGTTACTGCTTTAGTTTGTCAAACGTCGTGGCCGACTTTCGCTGAAGAGCCCAATAAGATTCACGAACTTGGCTAATACATTTGTTTATTATTGCGAATTATGCATATAAGATCATTGTTGTTCACTGGCCATTACACGCCAGTCGCGTGTGCTCGCGCAGAAAATGACTAATCGCGATCGCACGTCGTCATAATGTTGACACTGAAATACGGGATTGCAAAGCACATGGGACCGCAATGATAATAAGGCAAATACGTAAATAAAACAAATACGTTGACGTCATTGTTAATTAAATGCCCGATGCCGACTGTCGTTTAGTATCGGCGCCTTATCGGCAAATTAGCTGTACAGTGTCGAGCATTTATTTTTAATCGAATCTTACAGATATAAATGAGAGTGTCCCTGGTTGCGCAATAACCGCAATTACTCAAAGTCCATTTGAATTGCACTGGTAAATGCAATTTTAGAAATTACAATGAGAATTGCTTCAATAGTTTGTTGCTACAAATTGCTACAAATGGCTGGGCGTTTTTACCGAATCGTCCTGTGCGTATATTACAATTTTAAAAACGCTCGACGAAATTTCTCCGAATCTTACGATTAGCCAGCGAGTTTGACTCTCTGAGTCGTTGGATTATTAAAATTGCCCTACATAGTAGAAAAATCTGAAAGAGAACGAAGAAGTGTGACGTACGCCAGTCTCAGCGACCTCGTGGCTTGAATTCTCTCTCCATTCATGAAACGGACCCATCCTTCTTTATGCCCCGATCGCACGTTAACTCGTTAGAGCATACTGGACGCAGTAAATTGTCATGGGGATAAAAAAGAAATTCTCTTTTAATGCAGTTAGCCACGCTCTGTTTCGTATTTTAAAAAGAATAATATTGACGCCCCTCGATGCAAGAGATATCTGCACTAGTCTCGCCCTGTGCTAGCAATCGATAACTCACAAGCACAAAACTCCCCCACAATGCTTACGAAACGATTGACGGGCAATCGTTAAAAGAGCAACCACACTCGCTCCAACCCCCTACAACGATACTCCCTAAACAGTAAATATTTATCTCCTGCAATACAAAAGTTCCTGAACAATCAGCATTTCCTAGAGCCGTTCCAGTTTTAGCAGCCGTCCAAATCATCGGATAATTAATAGTCCCTCGGTCCAAGAAATCACCAATTAAAATAAGAGTCTGGGATTATCGTCGACCGCGTGAATGAAATTCAAAGCCGAGAGTCGCGCGACGCCACGTAAAACCGGTAAAAAGAGTAAAATCAGCCGTACGCTCTGTCGCGACGAAATTTCCGGAAAGGTGAGTTATGCCGAGTCGCTCTTTCTGCGTCGCACCTCGGCGATGCGGACGCGCGGGTGCAAATAAATCGGCCAGTCCCGGCGCTCCTAAGCCGCCGAGCGAAAAAGCAACGGCGACAACAGCGGCCGAGCATTACGATACCCGCGCCTCGCTATATATAGACAATCCAACAGGTATCGGGAGGCGATGAGAGGCGCTTCACGCGCCGGGCGCGACTCTCCCCATCCTTTTTTACGGCCCTCGGCCTCGCTCGTTTGCGCTTCTTTTCATTGCTCGGGCTCGCGCGAGATGCCCGGGCCCCGATAATACCCCCGCCCCGGGGAATTACCAGCTTATGTCGCGCAATAACGTCGACGAACAGGCGGGTGTGTGCGTGCGTGCGTGCGTGCGTGTGTGTGTGTGTGTGCCTTACGTGGAGCGGGGGGGGGGGGCGGGGT
>NW_011948425.1:2028703-2036201 GCF_000503995.2 Ceratosolen solmsi marchali | reverse complement strand
GGGGGGGGGGGGGGGGGGGCGATTTCTCGGAGGTGCGGAAAAAGTTGCTCGATCGGCGAGCGTTTAGAGCTGCCGGTTAAGTCGCGACTTTATCGCCTCATTGATGTTTATTATCCGGGCATTTATTCGCGATGTTGATGAAATCGTTCCTTTACCAAATGGGCGAAATAGTGAAAAAGCCTGTTGATGGAACTGGGAGGTAACGGCCTGTTGTTCCCGTGTCCGCGATATCATTCGAAATTCAGAAAAGCTGGTGTGATTGCTTCACGTGCCCGCCAAACTCGATACTCATTTCCTCGAAATTACCTGTCGAGCTGCAGAATTACGCTACTCTACGCACTCCAATGCACCTCCAATTCACCTCCAATGTACCGTCCCATTAACCTGCACTTTCGATAAAAATACCCTCGTTAAAATTAAGCCGGATCATTAGGAGTACCAACCACCTGACCCCTCTAGCCGCCAAAAAAATACAAGATAGTGCGCTTAAGCCGATCGGACCTTGTCAATGTGGAAATGCGACGGCAGCATCGAGTCGTGAGGTGAAAGTCAGGAGAAAACTTGGGGGGGGGGGCGGATCGTACCAGCACCGAATCGCTCATTATCCTTGCGTATCGAGGATTCGGGCTGGAAACAATGCGCAGGTGGATTAACGGCGTGTCTTGACCTCGAATACCTGGGGACAGGGCGCAACGATGGGGAGATCGACGCATCACGAGGGCGCGTATCTAGAAAAGTGCAGGGGATTTTCTGCCGTTAGCTATCGGCTCCCTTTATCGGACCAATAAACTGCGGAGATAATAAAGGCACACACGTATACGCGCTGTGCTCAGACTTGTATGCATGGGTGTTGGGGAGGCGATCCGTCTCTGCCAGAGGGCAAATCGCTACATCGGCGTTGGCTTTTCCACAGGAGTACGTTCCTTGCGCTGGTAAAACGCCGCGGGGGCGTCTCCGAGTGTAGTCTAACGGCGCCGTAAGCTCGAGCCGAGGACGGAAGTCGCTTTGCTTTGCAAGCCAAGCACTGCTGGATGGGCGATACGACGGGACGGCGGTGGTGGTGGAAAGGGAATTGGGAGTGGAAGTACGGCGGCGCCGGGAGGACCCTTATTTTCTCGTCCCAATGTCGCGCAATAGCCGAAATAATCTTTCTACGCCGTCTGCTTCACCAAGTGCAACCGCTGCATGCCATCGGCTGCGCAGGCGGACTAATGCATAGAGTTTGCGCCAAAAGTGTGAGCTCGGCGATTCGCGAGCGTATTTTCGCTTGGCTTGCCCTTATTCGATTCCGGATAACGTGCGCTTTAAGGAAGAAATTCTCGCCGCCTCGATAGCGACGCCATCCCCCTCCCACCATCACCGTCCTTCAACACCATCACCATCGTCATCACCACCACTAACACCACCACTAACACCACCACTACCACCACCACTACGTGACAATGTCATTATTATTTGTCTATAGAGGAGCAATACAATGGTCTGTTTTGGACGGCACCGGAGCAATCCGGATTTCCTCTCGATAGGCAAGAATAAGAATTATAATGCGCGTGTACAAGTTGAAAATTCTACCAATCGTCGAAGAATTTTGAATATTGTCGAAGGAATGAAATTGCCGGGTTGAGTGCTCGTTGAAATTTGATTAGACTGTACCATTGTTTGTCATTTTAATGCTTTTGCTCATTCGTATAAATCCATATGAAACGCACGATGAACGGAATTTTATATATTCGAACTTAAGCCATAGACTGCAAAAAGAGAGAAGAAAAAAACAAACAAACATAAATAAAAAATAAACTTTGCGCTCACAAACATATTTATTAAAGTTTACTTATCATAATATTTTCTATACGTCTTATGCAATGTGGCGGTGCATCAACAATAACCCAAACGCTCTTTCCTATTTTTAAATATGACAGATCTTCCTAGAGAGAGAAAGGAAACACCATTAAGCATAAAAACGAATTTATGGAAGTTGTGGACTAAAGTATTATAAGTATTTGTTTGACTATGCGCATAATTGATACAGAACAGCGATGCTATTAAAGCTCCCCGTGCTTTCGAATTATAAATTCAATGACAGGAAAGCACCGATGCGCGAATAGAAACATTTTACTTTCTAAGCCAACAAATACTCCTTTGCGGCAAGAGTTCTCAATTTCGGAAAGCAGAAGTTCCGACTGTAGTTGAGGCTACGAAGTACCCCCGCCGATTTACCGGAGCTCCTTCGGCAAGGAGTGCCATCCTTACAATATCGTGCGCCCAAAGAAAAGGCAATTCCATACTTTTATCGGGCACTATAGCGATTCTCACCCCCTTCGTCAGCTCCCTTTCATACAGCCATGGATCTTTCTTCTCCCGACGTCTTTTTTCTCTTAGCTCGAATGCCCGATGTCGCTATCCATTAAACTGCGGCTCGTCGGCCGAAAGCGTCTCCTCGCCTACCGGTACATACTAGCTCTTCCGGTCGACGACAACGACAACGACAACGGCGACGACGACGACGACGACGACGACGACGACGACGACGACGACGACGACGACGATGACGACCACGACCACGATGGCGTAGACGACCAAGACAACGACGACGACGACGACCACGACGACGACGACGAAAACGACGCCGACATTGGCTGATATTCAGCGTCGGCGGAACGGCCGACGCGTAGAATTTTCCCTTTTCATCTCCATCGTGCCAGCCGACATCCTGGCAAGATGCCGCGCTCCAGAGAACGATCTCGACGAGTCAGCCAGACTCTATATCTTTCTTTCTATCTCTATCTCTCTCTCTCTCTCTCTCTCTCTCTCTCACTCTCTCGCTTGAGGACATACAGACATACGTACGCTTCATCGGACGCGAGCTGGCGGGGCCGCCGCACATACGCGCGCACATCACGTGACGAGCTGCCTTCTCGTATGAGGAATCGATTGTCACTCGAGGCTACTTGAAGTGCTCCACGTCATTCTATACCAACAACGATCAACAATATGGACAAATATTTTACGGGCAAACGTTTGAGACAATTGTAAAAAATTAAAACATCTCTCGTTGTTCCGTGCTCCTCGTTCATTTTAATAAACATATTTTACATTCGGATAGGCATGTACAAATTCCTCAACAGTGCACTAAATCCAGATGAAAAGAAAATGAATGCACTAATGAAGAAAAAACTAGATTATCTCGAGGAATGTAGAGAAAGGTTTTTTTTCATTTTTCTTTCTTTTCTTTGGACTTTCTCGCGCCTAAATCAGTGGCTACGAATTATTTTCAAACGTAATAATATACCCGAGGAGAGATTGCATGCAACTTGAGGCAATAACCTTCGAGCGTTTGACGAAAAATTTTATTCGTCACACCCCCGATAAAAAGCCGCTCGATCGGGCGTCCCTTACTAGTCGGTTTCTTTCTTACTTTTTTCCTTGCTTTCCTATGCTCCGAATTAATTCAGCAGCTCCATTTGAAATTCAGATGCTATTTTCATTGTAAGCGAATTTTTTCTTCCCTATTTTCCGGCGGGGCCAGGTGGGTGATGACGGTGGGGGCAGTGGTGGCGGTGGCGATAGCGGCGGACGCTGCTGTCGAGGGAAGGGGGCCAGATGAGAGTGGGAGGCGCTACTTTAGCCGCGGGCGCTCACGGAGGAAGGCTTATGGTTTATTTTGGCGTTATTTCAGAGCGCGCGAACCGAGGGCGAGTTATTATGCCGCTGTCAGCAGCCGCGACCGCCGCCGCCGCCACCACCACCGCCCCCTCTGCCCCCGCTGACCCCGCTGGCCTTTTCACCGGCCGATCTGCATAACTATCGTACTTTCCCTCGCTTGTACATTCGGTTCGCCACCCACGCCACCTCCTTTTCACGCGGCTCTTGCGTCGCTCGCTACTTTGCCACCCACCCGCAACTCACACCTGCTCGGTGCTCGATTAGGACGCGGAGATTCTCCGTTTGGGTCAGCTTGCGTGCGCGTGTACTTCTTCAGACTGCGCTTATGCGCCATTCTCGTGAAACAAAAAGCAAATGTAATACATGCGCGTCGTTTGGAGTTTACGTGCTTTATTTTGATATCCGGCGACTAGTAGGTTTCAAGGATAAACTACACGATAATTATGCTCAATAGCAAAACCGGACTGTTGGATAAGAATTTTTTATGGAATTGATAAAAAAAAAAAAAAACAATAAAAAAGAATAAAAAAAAGGGATAAAAATAATAGAGCGGCCGAGCGATAACGTTAATGTTGACGATTACTTAATTGCGACGGTTATTGAATTATCTATAATAAATAATTTGCTTGATGTGGAATTTGATCAAAGGGAACATATCAGTCGAATGAGTTATTTTCGAGTTTATAAGAGTTTATAAATCTATATGCAGGTGCAATGTAAATGTGCCAATAAAACGAAAAATCATGAAAATTTTACCAAGTTGAAAGTGGAATAAATTAAAAATAATAGTATTTGCACTACATGTTCGAGTTAGAAAAAAAGAGAAATGTCCGAGTCCTTTTTTTAAAATATACTGTAGAATATTTCAGACCTTAATAATCTCAAGACTAAGAATTTTTACGCATAATTAGGCATGTAATACCATTACTATTTATAACTACTTATTATTTGTTATTCAAGGTATAATAATTATTGTCACAATTGATTGACATAGGATAGAATGTAAAAGGTGCGTTGTAAAAGTCAACGTTATATCTTTACTTTATACGAATGATATATCGAGATTAATTGCTCATACGCTCTTTACATAATATTACGTTCATGCATACACAAACGCGTGCGCATGTTTGTGTATACAAATTTTAATTTAAAAATGGAGTACCTAATAAATTTTTTACAAATTCGAGAGGAGCAAAAGAAGAATGTACGTCAAATACGAGCGTAAATGAAAGGAGAAAGGAGAGGAGCCTCGTAGCGCGAGCGTATAAAGGGCACCGAAAACCACTTAAAGCTAAAGCACTAATGCAAAAAGTGGGCTTTCGAGCGTCATGCAAGAGGCGGGGAAGCAGAATAAAGAAGTAAAAAGGCAGCGAAGCGATTACAAATTAACTTGGCGCTTCTTTCGCGAGTCACTATTAACTCGCACTCGTTCTCTCCATCCTCGAGCGTCGCTTCGTGGAGATGGTGATGCTGGCATGGCCCCGAGGGGCTCCCTACAATTATTGCGCCTTTTGTTTCGCGCGTCTCATCGCGTCTCTCTCTCTCTCTCTCTCTCTCTCTCTTTCTCTTTCTCGCCTTCATGTCGCGAACAAACTTGTCTCGCACAAAGTGCAGTCAAGGGTGCCAGATGAACTGCGCGAGAGACTCCATTTCTTTTTCACCCTTCGCGCGAGCGCGATACTACAAAGTATCACGTTACCCAGACTTATTTACGACAAATGCCAAAGATGAATAGTCGAGAGAGAAAATAGAGGGAGAGAAAAGAGTGTCACCATGATGGGCCGAGGATGAGCAAGACGAAAGTGTATGGGCGGCTATGGTTGCGCGGCGATGAAAAGTTTATTACTCTCTTTTGTGTCGTTTAGAACGCGGCCCTAATGAAATGAGCACCTGCGGTCTCTATGTACTGGTAAGCTGATATGGATTAACATAAAGACTCAATGTACAAATGTAATTTAGGCGCGAAGAATGGATGCTGTAAGTTTTTGTTGGCTCGACCGTATCTCATGAAAGATGGTATTAAAAGTAACATATAGAGTGCGAAGATTATTAATCATTATTTTTAAAGTCAAAGTGGTAGCAACTGACGGGTTTTCTCTATTTATTGTATATATGTGTGTGTAGTATAAATTTATTTTCTGCCAATGTACAAGACAAACGATTGTAATACGTAATTTCATGCTACGAGCATTGTCTTTATAAATTAAATTTGCATTTTAACATCTATTTTATAAAACTTTTAATGTATTGTATTAAATAGTATATAGATTGAGATAATAAAGGTAAAATTTTCATTTAATTATGACTTATTCAAAGTATCAATTCCATATTAATAGAAAGATTCAATACTATCGACCTTTACATCACAATACTTGAAAAAAAACTTAATATTACCTATAATAAATGCTAGAATAGATAGTAATCAATTATCAGAAGCTAAGTACTTGATAATAAAGTTTACCCATAATGTTGATAAATTAAACGTATAAATAGGTATTCGTTTAAACACATACTAATTATAATTTTCTAAGCGATCGAAAGTTGTTGTTGAAAAAGTCGCCAATTTATTGCTAATTACGGGTAGTAAAATACATAAAAAGAATTCACATGTATTTTCAAATTAATATTTACTTATATCGATTTTCGACTATATGACATAAAGTAGAAATTATAAATTACAATGTAATATTTCAGAAAATAGTAAAATTGTAATAATTTAATAATTTAACTGCAGTAAAATAGATTAAATATAATTTCTAATAGCGCATTGCTGCCTGCTTAATTCGTATTGGATTCTACATGATAAAAGTAATAATCATTACTGATGTTTATATTGATGATGCAAATAAAATAAAAGCCGATAAAACTGTAAAATTCATTACAGATTTTACATTTGTCGAAATTGTTAAAAAAAATTCTTCTGCATACATTACTATTTTAATACTTAGTGAACATTCATAAAAGTGATTAATGTAAGCAAAAATTTAATTAGATTTTAGTAACAAAAAAAAAAAAAAAAAAATTTAAAAAAAAAAAAAGAAAAAAAAAAAGAAACAAAAAATACAGCTTTATTAAAGAAATGTTTATAAAGAACAAGTTCTGATAAAAGTAAGTTAAGCAACAATAACTGAATCGTCAAGAACATGAATTTACCGAACTAGCGGCAGTACTAGTTTCACGATTTTCTTCTCTATTGCTTTCCTTAATACAAGGCAAATAATAAGAATTTATTTATTTATACAATTGTATGTTTCCCCCTTTCCTTTTTAGGTGTGTATTGAAAAGTGTAAGCCAACGACTGGAAAGCGGGAACCAACCGAACGAATTGATTTAGCCTTCTTTCAAAACCTCACCCAATCACAAATTCCTTAGCGGCCGTGGACCAATCGCAACACGTAGATGTCTTATTAGCCGCGCCTCCACGGGGGAGACGAATTCCTTCGGTAGCCGAGACTTTTCGTTTGAACGCCCGTCTATCTCCTTCCAAAAAGAAAACCCATTCTACTTGATGATTAATTTAAATAGCTTCTTATAGAGGCAATGTTTAAAAAGGAAAGAAAACATTATGCGCATTGCATCGTCTCTAATGAATTTCTATGCATGAATCAGGATTGACTTGGAGGCTAAATGAACGATGATGACGAAAAGACGAGGATAATTCGTATGCTCGTTCCTTATTTCCATGACTGTTTATTTTTCGACTAATTATCCAAATTCGCCGCAAGTTGAGAATTGCCCGGGATTTGACAAAAAAAAGTATTTGGATAATCACGCGTGATAATTTGCAAAGTCCTTCGGTTAGTCCTATTAACCAACCGCCGACATCTCCCCCCCC
>NW_011948425.1:2023566-2028501 GCF_000503995.2 Ceratosolen solmsi marchali | reverse complement strand
CCCCCCCCCCCCCCCCCCCTCTCTCTCTCTCTCTCTCTCTCTCTCTCTCTCTCTTATTCTCTCTCTCTCTCTCTCTCTCTCTCTCTCAACCACGCAAAAATTAAATTTAATATTCAAACAGAAGGCGATACGTAACAAAGACTTTTACAATACTCGTTAGACAATGCGTTGTTTAAGCTGCCGAGGAGCTCGTATTACGTGTACGTGTTTTGGGGCATGATCGGCTAGGCAGGATTTTCCTTTTCCCAAAAAGGTCCTCCGAGAGGCAGCTTCAAGGCCGTAAACGGAGACTCGTAAAATAATAACAATAATATAATAATAAAAAAAAGAAGAAAGAAGAAGCTAGCTCGAGTAAGCCGAAGTAAGTCTTGTCGTTAGATTTATGACATTGGTGGCAATGGATCGAGAACTAGTCCGAAAAATCGAGAAAATAAGGAGGAGGCCCCGATGCGGCCACTGCCATCCCACAATGCAGTCCCGTTGCTTTTTTCTATTTTTACTTTTTATTTTTTGCCGTATGAGATAAAAGTTTGCCGGGCGCACCGTGACGACGAAGAGGTCGGCGAAGGTGCGACGTTTCCGTAAACAGCATGGAGTTGCCGAAGAGCCGTACCGTTAGGTCGTTCCTCGTCCCGATAGTCCTCCGTCCCTCCAAGGGCCACCAGCGCTAGGCCGTCCCCTGCATTTCCACATTCAAGGTTTCTTTTTTAACAAGCGGGAAAATTGTTCGCGATTCTTGGGAGTAGTAGTGTAGTAGAGTGGGACTGGCCGACTAGCGTAAACGGGGCGAGCGACCGAGGACCGCATTTACAAGCGTATCACGTTTGCTCCACTTCTCCTCATTGTTACGCCGCAGGTAAAGAGACGCTCGCAGATATCTTTTCAGCCGAGCCACCGACGTTACGTAACCTTTTATACCTGGAACTTTTCGCAAGTTGATAAGGTAGACGACGTTCCATTGTTGCTGACATACTGATTCCAATGGCGTTAATGTGTTTTAAAAGCTCGTCAGACACGCTTAATTGGTAGAGAAAATACATTAGCTACGCTAGACGCTTAGAGCCTAGTGGAAAGGCCAACGAATATTATTTATTCGAGTTGGTCGGGCATTGAGATAAATCGTAATGGAATCGACGTTGTCGGATATAATTGAGTCGTAGTAATCGCGCGTAGATGCTCGTTCGAAAGGCTAAATTTCGATGGTTAAACCTGTAAGGCAATTAATTACGCAATTGATAATGGGCCGATGATTGTGAGATTTTTAAATGTCGATTACGGCATTTTCATTCTTTTCAAATTAAGGCATTAAAACTGAATGCTTTGGTAATAGAATACCAACTCATTCTTAAATGCCAATAATAGATGGAATTTTCCAATGTATTTTACTTCTATAATTTATTTATTTACGACAGTTTACGGCTTAAATGCTTTCAAAGAGCGACGTAAGAAAAATTGTTTACGCGCTGCGTTTTTGAAAGTGGCTTGAAAGGACGGTAGAATAAAAAAAAAAAAAAAATAACAAAAAAAACTTGATAAACCTGTAGGCTTAAAAAAGTTAATTGATAATACGATAATAGGATATATTATATTAAATTGGCCGTACCAGTCTCTATCCTTATACGTTTTTATATAAACATTTTGCCCACCTTAGGCATGTATTTGACATTAAGGATATACTATTGTTGAACTCTTGTAGACGTTTCATTGATCTATCGAAACGAAAAAAAAAGAGAAGAAGAGATACGAAAAGAAAAAAAAAAACAAAAAGAAAAAAAAAGAAAAAACAACAAGATATCATATTCACCACCAATTATATATTTCAAAATTAATATCTTCATACTTGGGATGAAACTAGCAAGATAATTATGTTTCATCATTGGTAAACTGCAATCACGAAGATCCAAATTGGCATTAATTGCTCATTTCCTGTTCTTCAAGCGTTTTAAAATAAATCTTCAATTATTACAATTATCGCGAGTGGTAGGCTAGGACATTACAATGGATTATAAACGAACATTTTAAAAATGACTTTGGAATTATCGGCCTGAAATTTAGCTCGGGTGATTTATTTCTCGAAAACACCATCTAAATTAGTGAAAATACAGTTAAAGAATATTATTTTGGAAAAAATGTCGAAGGAATTTTTCGTTTTTAATATAATATTCTAAGGCGCCTAAAAATAGATGGATGACTGTATATAAATAACATAAATCTTCTCTCGTATGATAATTATTCAAATCGAAAGGTGAATAACGATCGAGCAACCTTTCTGATAGTGGCCGTACTCTCGTTTTAGCGTAATCAAGGCAAAGCCAATGACTTGAGTCAAAAATGTCATTCGGCTAATTAATACGGCGTTCCGACGATGCCGCTATTCGATTTCTCCCGAAATACGGTCCCACCCTTTACATCCTCCCATTCAGCAAAGGACAGGATATTAAAAAAATTGCGGGCCATCGCCCTCTCCAAATATCCCGAAACTGCCGAAGAATCGCGTGTAAAGATTGGCGTGACCCGCTCCATAGGATTTCACCATAACGCGGAACTCAATTCGGAATCGAGTTCTTGTCGTTGCCGCCATTCCGTATCGTAACGAGCACTTTGCGGCCAATATAATCTCTAATAATTCTAATGAGGCTCGATAGGGAGGTGCGGAGAGGGGCCGGGAATGGTGAAACTATATATATATATACATATATATTGTGCGAGGAAGGGGGTTGGGTAGGGTATGGATCAAGGGAGGGGAGATTTGGAGGTATAAGCAAGCATAAGAAAAGACGACGAGGCTTTTCTGGATTATTGCCCAGAAGTGAGGGAGGGTGAGAGGATGGGATAGAGAGAGAGAGAGAGAGAGAGAGAGAGAGAGAGAGAGCGGGAGCCAGCAGAGAATGGGATCAAAGGAATAGGTCGCGAGATAGCGAGAAGAGGGCTGGAAGTTGTGGGTGGATGATGGGAGCCCGCGGTGAGGAGGAGGGGTTAGGCAGAAAGAAGAGATAGAGGGTACGGTGACGCCGAAGGAAGGGTGAGACGAGGAAACGTAGAGAAGGCCAATTAGAGGGCGGAAAGATTTATCTGCGGGCGACGGGTGTGCTACGAACGGATAGTATAAGGGGGTCGTATGCGCTGGTAGCGCCTTCGTTCCCTCTTTCTCTCGCTCCCTCTCTACCGTCACCTCCCCCCCCCCTCCCGCCCCCTAGACGTCATTCTGTTATCACTTGTATTATTCTATGGTTGAACACCCCCGACGTTTCCGATGTACTCGAGGATTACGACGACCCTCTCCAGGACATCTCTCGCAACAAGGACGCGGTCCAGCTGCCAAAGAAACACCGTTGTCCTCTTTTTTGGCGGTGGTGTTGGTGAGATAGATGGGAGGGGTGGGCTAAGGGAGCCGAGCGATATAACCTTTAGGCCAATCGGATATTTTGGCACGTATACGCGTTATTATAAAAGAGTGAGAGAGTGAGAGAGTGAGAGTGAGAGTGAGAGAGAGAGAGAGAGAGAGAGAGAGAGAGAGAGAGCGGGAGCTTTTGATCCAGAATTTTGACGGGATATCGATTACCGGCTATTTCGACATAGCGGCGCTCGATTAATCGGAGGGCCGATAACACGTACGAAGAATAGTCGTTAATTTATGAAATCGACTGATTTATGAATTATAAATGTTCAACAAAAGAGCTCAGCCGTGATCTACCTTATCGACCGGGCGCCATTCAATTTCTTTCTCCCCTCATATTCTCTTTTGCTTTATCAATCCCAACTATAATAGCAAATGTCTTTATATCGTTATTTTAATAGTAAGGGAAACGTATATGCTGCCGTATATTTTATTGTTGTGTTTATGAAGTTTTGAAATTCCTGTGAATAAATATTGTATTGCTGAAAATGGAGAACTAATATAATCAAACGTAAAGTTTCGCTTTGAAATTGTGTATGTTAAAAGTTGAAGGGGCGTACTTGTTCATCGGTGAACCCGAACGAATTTGTTTGCTTCTCGAATCGGTGACTGCGAGCAGACCAAAAAATGAATTTCCATAAGTAAGTTATAGCGATAAATCTTGCTGTCAAAAGTTATAAACAGAAATAAGTACAAGTCTAATATTTCTTCCTCTCCAATGTGCCTTCGAAAGTAAAGCACATTTATATGAACTTGTATTATATGGTAATTGTCCATGTGATTTTAACTATTATTAGCCGTGTTAAAGGAAGTAGAAGCTCGTAGGTTTAAACGTAAACAGCATGATTAAATAGCGAGGATGATGACTCGATAGAAAATATATTTATCATATTATATTAAGAAGATTCGAATTTTTTTAAGCAATTGCTAGTGGGCAGCTTTGAAAGCTCTTAAAAGCCCATTGTGATTTTTCGTTCAACAAGCTTTGCTGGTGCCTGCAGCATTCAAAAACAAAAAGATATCGCGGCTTCTGATTCGTAGAAATTTTAGACGACAGTACTAGTCGATCGCAATCGGAGAAAAGACGCAAACAAAGACACGAGCGTTCTCAGTCGTGTAATTCCAGCTTTCCTCGACATTATTTTAATAGGCCTGAAATGACGTCTTAACCGGCCAGCGCTAAGAAGAAGATCAAAGCGAATCGTCCAGGTGACGCTGGCGTCTCTCAGCCGGTATTTACATCGCAAACATTGGAAGTCAGTTGCGGTGTCGGCGAACGTTGAAGTAAGGAGACTCGACGAGGAGCTGCCTACGAGACAAGGATAGTACGAGCTCCTACTGACGCTGTCTCGATTCGCGAGTGGCGTACCGGAGGAGAGAAATACTTGGAAGAACGAACCTCGTGTGTCAAGCTCCCCGACGTTTTTATAGACCCGCACGAAATTAGAGGCTCCTCGCTCACTGTCTCTCTTTGTCCCGAGGTCCCTCCCACCACTGCCGTCTCTGTTCGCTCGCTCGCCCCCCCCCCCCCCCCCCCC
>NW_011948425.1:1995848-2023425 GCF_000503995.2 Ceratosolen solmsi marchali | reverse complement strand
CACGGAATAAAAGAATTGCGCCAACGAAGGAGTCGGAGAAATCAGGGAATGCGCGACGAGAGTAGATTCACAGTTCTGAAAAGACCCGAGAAGTCCACGTCGCGTTTTTTCCGAAAATCCCGCAAATTCCAAGCGGCTATTGCACACAATTGAGACTAAATTACTTAAGAGAGCGAGGCTGAAAAGTCCAACGGGAAGAGCCTTTAATTTAGAAGATTTGCTGCTATCTCATCCTTCATACGACTGCAATACCGTAAAATGTGACATGAAGCATATTACTCTTCCAAATGGATTTTACCGCGACACTTTAGCCGTCCTTTAATTACGAAATCAATGATATGACCTTTCGTAAAATTCTTTGACGTATCCATTTTATCGCCAATACACATCACCAACTACTTTCCCAAACACCCGATCATACACGCACGCACGCACGACAATGCTTCGTTAGAAATTCGAAGGGTGCAGTTGGCAATCGCTGCTCGGCTACGAGTTCGCCAATGAGCCGTTCAAAAGGAAAGTTTCAGACCCCTGCGCGATCGCTCACCTCCTCGTTTACGGCCGAGTCGACCGCGATTTCTTCGCTACTCTATACGCGTTGCGGGGGTCTTGCATCACGATTGATCGCAATGACGCCCAACTGGCCTCACGATGCGATAAGTCACCGATTAAACGCATTTACGTGCAAGTGCCGGTCATCACGGGAGGATCGGTCGCGGCATTAAGTGATGGTCAATTAGAGCTATCGCGTCCTTTGTCGAGGCTCCCGATAAGATTTTTATACGGATGAAGCGCCTGTTGGTCGTACGCTGCCGAATATTGGAATATCCAAGCTTTAAATAGGCTTCCCCGAGATTGATTTAATTCTCCGGTATGCCCCGTCTGGCTGCTAAATGAGATAAGGGGCCAGCCAATGGGAGAGGCTCTTGGGAGCCGAGATTGTTAATTATTGAAGGAATAGCTGCGTTGTCTTGAAAAGTTTGAACGTAATGGAGAGCCGTTTGTTAATTGTTGTAGCTTGCGTTAACCTAACATTTCCTATTTAGTTGATTATTTTTGATAATTGGGCGAACGGTTTTATTACCGCTACGCGCTCCTTCCTGTCCCATTCGCTAGATGGATAATATTGCGGACAATATAAATTCGTAAAATAATTCATTGGATTTTCATTGAGGTTGTATTAAAAATTGATTGCAGCCTATTTAATGAGTGCACAATGAATTATTTTATTAATATTAACCATTATGAATAGCTTTATTATTATTTATGAACTATTGCTCGGATATTCGAAGTAATTTGAAGTTATGCAAAATATCTGCAAATTTTAACGGAGTTGGCTGCGTGTAATGTTACTTCGGAAGTACAAACTTGTGCAAATACTTACGGCGCTTGCATAATTATTAATTTGATAAAGGGTAAAAAGGCCGAGAGGAGCAAAGCGCGGACGGAATAAAAACGAATAATTATAAATTTCGAATGTTTGGCAAAAGTGCTTGGATGAAGATTACAAGAGCGAAAAAATCCAAATAAATACGATCGTGCGTGAAGAGAGAGAGAGAGAGAGAGAGAGAGAGAGAGATTATTAAAACACAATCATATAAAGGCAGAGTGCACCATGAACATATTTATGATCTTGTAGTATCCTCCGCATTTGAATCTTTAGCGAAAGCCAGCTTGTTGCAAGCTTTTCTCATTACGTATTCAACTAATGAGCTAATATACGAAAATATATCTATCTATATTATGAATTATTCGAGCACGTTCCTCGTATCTTAAATCACAATGCCAAGAGAGTTGTGCAACATCAACTAATCGATATTGAGCAGCCGAATGATAATCCCATTTTTCTTTCGAACGATATTCCGTTGCGCACCATAATAGACACGTGCTTACATTCCCAATTGACCTCCATAGTTAATAGAAAAATTAATTGGCCGGCTTTATTACTAAATGCGCAAGTTCGCCGAATAAAACGCGCTTAGAATGTTTGATAAGCAGCAGTCGATAAGCGGCAAATTCGTATACAATAATAAAGCGCAATCGATAACAAGACTAATTTCGAGAGCTTATCTCGTTATTTCTTGGAGAGGAAAATCTACGGATGTAAGAAGAAGAGTCGATACGTAAATGAAAAAGGAAAGCAAGCTGGCTACGTAACGAACGAAATTTTCCACAAGGATGCATTTGCGCGTCGGAAGAGTAGGGGCAAGTTAATTGAAAAAATTAATTAAAGACATTTCCCTCGCTTCACGGTCCGCATAAATCTATATATATATATATATATATATATATATGTATGTATATATATGTATGTATATTTACACGCGCGTGTGGGTACAGGCATATATATAGACGTAGCTTGCCTATTCTATGGACTTCAAAGGAAAAGCTGTCGGACTAAGATGAAGAGAATAAGAAAAAAACAAAAAGCATGATGGCGCGTGGCGGGTGAATTTATGAGATCAGCAGCCTCTTGCGCGAGTATTCAACGTGGATGAGATACCGGGGCCAGACACCTACACAAGCTCTAAGAGACTTATACTCGGATTCAATTACCGCAATGTCTGCGAAGCACGCCATTCCCACACCCTTCGCACCCCCCCTCCCCCCTTCACACACACGCGCGCACACACTCCAACGCGTTACAGCGCCATGCTTATCCAGACTCTCGGCATAACCGGAGCGAGCCGCTAGGAACTTTTGGAGTTCGCGGCATCTTCCATCTCCTCAAGAACGAACAGGTGCTCCGGTATCTGCTGTAAATTGCACCCCTGTAATCCAAAGTAAAGCGCTCGTTTTATCCGCGCCAGGACGAGATGAATACCCGTTACGTCTTCCATTTCCTGTCCCATCGACCCTGGCAAAGCCAACCCCTCCAATTCCCCCTCATCGCCACCACCAACACCCCACCACAACTCTCCAGGGCTAAAACATATGTATCCTTCCAGCAGCAGTCTCCGTTCCACCTACAACATCGCCAGCACCAACTCCCCCTCCCCCGCCCGAGTTACCCCGCGAGTCGTCGTCCTTCACTGCTCCGAGGGTCGTCCCGGATACTCATCCTCACAACTCTCCGCTCCAGGGATAAAAGATTCGAGACTATTCAATAGGAATGGAAGGGCGATCTATTTGCCGTGCGGGTATTTATATTAATGGTTAACAATATTTTTGACTGCCAGTTTGGTATCATGGAGGGGTTGGCGCTTCAGGTGAAACGGGGAATGCAGCGAGCACACGGCCCAATAAGTTTTACGTTCCTTTCCTTCTTCTGTCAAAGAAAACGATAGTGCGCCCCCGTTATTATATTGCGCGACTATGACTTTTACTTAAGAGCGCCGAGGGGACGGGCAAGGAGCGCGAGTGAATTGCTGGGTGAGGGTAGCTTGGCTCGGTTGGTTTATCTTAATAGTCGTTCAAACAATAATTAATAAACGATCGAGCGAGCAATTCCAATGGAAATAGTTGGCAAACAATCAATGACAATGTTCCCGAGTAATTGAATTCGCGTGGATAATTACCGTCTACGTCATGTCATACGTCCTTATCATATGACAGCCAATGTTAGGAATGATAATCAGCGTCTAGTTGCTTACGACGATATGAGAATTGTACTTGCTATCGCGTATCGATCGCTTGACATTATATTTAAGAATAAATAGATCGTCGAGGTATTATTATAGGAAAAGCTCGGTAGTTATGAAGCTTTTTAAAATGTAACGATACGTAAGCGCGTTTCTCATGAAGTTTTGAAGTACGAATTCGGTGCGCTACCTACATTCGAAATGAAGTTTTCATTGCGCGAATATAACTTTTCTTTCTCGGTTCAGCCGTCGGTGTACTATTTCGATTTCCTGTTCAATCGCAGGTACATAATTCATCGAGCGCGCAGCATTGTTGGTGGCTTCATTAATACAAATGGCGTCTGCTGAATTCCTATCGAGCTTATCCTCCACTCCCCCCCCCATCCCTCCCTCCCTCCCTCCCTCACCCTTCCACGTATACAGCGTGCGAGCAAGAGAAAAATTACCCACGTGCTGGTATAGAAACTGGCGAGTGGCGGGGGGTGAATGAGAGAGGGAGAGAGAGAGAGAGAGAGAGAGAGAGAGAGCACATAAGGCAAACAGGAACAACACGTATGTGACCAGACGCGTATTCCACCATGCATCCCTTGGATTCAGTCAAGCATCCCCTTAGTCTTTTTCTCTAGTTCTCTCGTCCCTTACGCTCCGTTGTAAAGAGAGCGATGCGATTGGGGTAGGGCGACGTGGCGGGGGAGAGGGTGGAAGGAAGCGCTCGTATGCGCAGAGAGAAAGAATGGCCGGACATATTTTTCCCGTCCTTCTCGACTTTCATAAGAACGTCCTTCCGCAATAACATATTAATATCCCGAGATACGAAGATAGAAAAAAGACAGCTCTAGAGACTTATGGATATGGAGGCTCTTGAGCTTCCGATCGAGGATCAACTTGCGTCATAGTATCGGTCGTTATCGCTCGTAAGCCAAAGACTCGAGCGATTGCGACGAGAAGTATATTTTGTTGTGATTTTAAGAGTCGTAAAGAGAACGTCGCACGTATTGTCCATGTCGGACAGTCGCGTTTTATAGGTACGCCGAGCGAATGTCGAGGTCGGGGGTTAAAATTGATATTGTCGCTCGAAGCGAGACAACGCGTGAAATGGACGATTTCTCACCCCATAAAAGCGAACTGATATTTTGGAGAAATAAAAAGCACGGCAACTCAATCGACTAGATTGTATTGATGGTTATTATTATTACGATGTTGATGAAATTTTCTTCAATCGTGCGTTACTATGCGATCAATCGTATGTTATATCAAGCTCTCTCTCTCTCTCTCTCTCTCTCTCTCTCTCTCTCTCATCTAAAGCATATTTGATATTTATTGAAATGCTCATACTATTCTATGGTAATGCATTGGTCAAGGATTCGGATTTATCATTCTCATCTTTTCTTTCTTTTTTTGAATTGTATATGATAATTGCGACGCACTTTTTCTAATATTGTTAATGTTTCTTAAGGAATACACGAATTTCATAAATTTCGTGCAATTTTCGAAACGATATTCAATTATACTGGAGAAATAATACATATACGATATTTATTCAGACTATATACTGCGCCTATTATCTTTTTTATTATTAGATTATATAATGAAAATTCAACGAAGCAAAAATGAAGATTATTAGATAATTAAAGACTCCGCGTAGTCTTATTTACGTTGAAGAAAAATTCTATTATAATTATCGTTCATAATATATATATATATACTTAGCACTTATAATTACATGAAAAACATGGATATTCCGAACATCGTATGTTATCGGTATCAAAAACATTGGTCCAATTAATTATGGAAGCAGCGTAGATGTATTGAATTCCCAAGTCTTTGAAAGAAAACAAAATAATTAATGAATTCTTTTGTATTGCCAAATGTTCTTAATTACCATAAAATTATTATAGAAACGCGTATACTTTAGAAGATTTGGATGTATTTAAATGTCAGGCCAAGTCATTTAGTTGCAAGATCCATAATAAACGTAGGAGCGACCGATTTCAGAATATTCATTACGCAATTCTTGAAATTAGCAATCAGCCACTCTCCTGGATTATTATCATTAAAGGGATTGTGCATATGTGCTTTGAGTTATTAACAATTAAATATTCAACCGGATGAAATAAAGGAGCACGGTAGCTTTAAAACAAAAGATTCGATCATTTTTCAAGCATAATAATAATTATTATCAACAGTTACATTCCGTGCAAAGTTTAAATTAAGTGTATAAGACATGAATATTTCTGCTCGCCCAAAAGTCGTTATTTCCCAGTTTTCAAGAAGGGTTGTTAATCCTACGTTATACAACACGCTCTCTCTCTCTCTCTCTCTCTCTCTCTCTCTGTCTGTCTCTTTCACACAGACGCGCGAGCATGTGCACCACTCGCCTCCCTGCCCCCTCAGCGACTCTCTCGTTGTGTGTGGTGTTTTTCCTGCGTGGGATGAAACGCGCAAAGAGAAACGAGAGAGCGAGCGAGTAGGAAAGGATCAAGAACTTCCTCGACACGGCCATATCTCAAGTGGCGAGGCGTGTTTTAGAATAATGCGGCGCACGGCTGTGGTGTCCCAAGTTTTTGATGAGAAACAGAAGTTTATCCGCGAAAGAGTTGGTGCTCCTCTCGGGAATCCCTTAGCTCACCTTCGACTAGTTGTGTGGCTCTCGTCGTAGCTCGCCGTAACTTTTCCAAGTCCGGCGACTCCTGCACCCGGACAATACTCCAAAGCCCTATTCAGAAGCGATTCTCGTTCGTGTGTTCAATGTAAAAGAAGAGGATAGGATAAATGCGCCGAGCGGCAAACGCGAGCAATAAATTAACGCAATAGCGTTTTGCAAGCGCGAGCCCGAGGCCCATTCGTCATATTCGCTTCGCAAGTTCTCTTGCAAAATAAAGGGAAATAATTATAATAAGCGCATGCGTACTAATACTAAAATAAAAATACGTGAAAATAACTGGATCGTGGGATAGGAGGAATGTCAAAAGGTGCATCTGCCACGGCTAGGGCCGTGTGCAAAGAATAAAAGCCAATGTATTTCTGTTTTTTTTTTTTTTTTTTTTTTTTTTTTTTTTTTTTTGATGATTTTTATTCGAATCGTATTTATTCGTCTTTTTTCATTTTATAGCAATCGTATAATCGGTATAATGTTTACAATGACAAAAATCGCGGAACGGCTATCGTTCCGTAGGATAATTTTCTCCAGCGGCACATATATATATATATATATATATATATATATATATGTATGTATGTATGTATGTATACATAGACATATTTATTTTTTCTTTCTATTAAATCGGCGTGAGAAAATGAAGAAAGCAGAAAGTGTCGCGGTCCTGGCCGCATCTCGGCTTGATTATACACAAAATAATACACGTCAAATTCCTCGGATATCATCGACAAAAATCATTTATACTTGTATACGTTTACGTATAATCTCTACTATATTACAAAAAAGCGAAAAACAAAAATCAAAATTTTTCTACGACGGAATCGAACGTTTTCACACATATTTAAGAAATATAGACGAGCGATTGAAGGATTGGCGGGTTGGCAGGGAAGTAAAAAAGAAAGAAAGAAAAAAAGAATGAAAGAAAGAAAGAAAGAAAGAAGGAAAGAAAGAAAGAAAGAATGAAAGACAGAAAGAAAGAAAGAAAGTGAGTAATAATGCACGAAAGTATAATAATGAAAAGTGACGTGGAGGAAATGTAAAATCGATAACGAACGAATTATGTATGGAGAGTGAAAAGAGAAAAACACGGCTATGTTAATGTAGCGTTACGCGAGCGCGCATGCGCCATACGTGAAAATATCGCGCCTCTCCCACTCGTCGCCTAATTAATCGTATAGTACACAGAGGAGGGCACGGAAGTTTTTCGTACGGAGATCCACCAAATAAATAATTCTTAATATTACATATTCCTCTTAAGAAATACTGCAGTCACGCAAGTGTGTGTCAGTGCGACTTTTTCATTATCAGGAGCTACATCGCCTCTATCCGTTTTTGTTTCTTAGCTAAACGCTAGTCGTATACATTTTCTAACTAGAATAAAATTACTTAAACTCGGTTGTAGAGTCGAGCACTCTTTCACGCTTCACTTTCGTCATTTGCGGATGCTGTTTTGATGCTTGTTTAAGTTTTATTAGGTACTACGTAGTTTACGTACATAAGTATCATTCGTGCTCAACTGCAGCTTTCGTCCGTTGACTCTTGAGTTTACAGATCCGATTGGCTATAACCTGTCGTTCATTTTTTTTATTTTTTATTTTTTTGTTTGTTTTTTTGTTTTTCATTTTGTCTTTTTTTTTTGTTTTTTTTTGTTTTGTCTTCTAAAGCGTATGCATGCGCGAAACTTTATGTATCTGTATCTCAGCTGACTCGCGCACGATGCACGTCGAGAGAGAGAAAGAGATCGTGTTACTTTTTACTTATCTAGTTTTCTTTTATTTCTCAAAGAAGGCATTTTCGAATTAAATTGCGCAAGAACTCGTTACCCTCTTTGCAGGTACTGAGCGAATACATTGTGATATTCTAGACAATAACAATAAAAATTTCGGAACACGAAAAAATATATATATATACATACAAACGTGTATACATGCGCGCGCGCGCACATATATTTACTCATTCATTCTTCTCTCTCCCTCTTTATATACCCATATATATATATATATATATATATATATATATATATATGTATATTTTTTTTTAATTTTTTTTTTTGTTTGTTTTTTGTTCAATGATCACGATCGAAGAATGCAGCTTCACCGATGTTTCAGTTTGAAGTTGGGTATTTTACTATCAAATCTTTTTTATCTTATTTTATTTAGCAGTAATTCGGTGAAGGGGCAATTTCCTCATTCAAGATCGCGTCTAGGCAATATAATCAAAATAACAAAAATATAACATCAACAGCAGTCGTCGTGTTGTCGCTCGAAGGAACGCACGCACCGCGAGCATGTACACTTGCACTTTTATTGCGTTTAGAGCAAATACAATAATAATCGTAATAGTAATAATAATAATAATATAATGATAATGATACTACTACTAATAATAATAATAATGATAATAATAATGATAATAATAATGATAATAATAATAATAATGATAATAATGATAATAATGATAATAATAATAATAATAATAATAATAATAATAATAATAATAATAATAATGATGATGATGATAATATTCGTAAGAATCTTAATGATTAAGAGAAATGAAAATAAAACAAATTTGTACACCAAGATTCGCGCAACTATTTATAATATCATATTTAAGCCACAGCTCTCATGTCCATCTCGATTGCAGCAATATTTACGAATAATTCTAGTTTTCTTTCTAGTCTAAACGTACCTTAACATCTATGTTTGAAAAATTTTCAACTCTACTTACGTATTTTAGGTTTCATTTTATATTTCACAATGTAAAATTAAATATGCCTTCGCAAGACCGCAACCTCCTCCTCTCTAACCCCTCGATGATTTTATTTCTTAAAAAAGGAAAAGAATGGGAAGGAAAAAAAAGGATGAAAGAAGGAAAGAATGAAAGAAGGAAGGAAAGAAAGAGAGAAAGACATAAAGAAAAGAAAAAGACAAACATTGTATGCCTCTCTCGTGTAGGCGCGCGGGCACAAAGTCTCCTCTCTTTCTCTCCGTCGTTCATTTTATTTCTCACGCAGTTAGTTCACTGTGGTATACAACGCCAAGACGCTATAATTTTTCATTCGTCTACCGGCTGAATTTTTTTTCTTCTCTTGTCCAATTTTAAAATATCATCGTGAATATAAGCATCGGAATGAATTCCGGGCCCGTTCCTGCCCCATTTTTTAATGGCTTCAAACTACATTTTATGCGTTTATGGCGTAGGTCGCAACAAAAAAATAAACTGTGACAAACAAAATGTACATTTGTGAACACGTGCTTTCTGATGTGGTGTTGGAGTTGTTGGTGTGTTTCAAAAAAATCTAGTTCAAGGGCATTGGTCGAGTATGCGAGCTACGGGAGAGTCCGAGGTACTTCGTCACTCACCGGGTGCAGCATATTCCGTTCGCCGCAACCGATAAGCCGACTACTATCGACAGTTACGCACATCCATAGCTATTTGGCATTAGAGAAACGGCTGGTGCTCACTGCTACTCACCTGAAACAAAAAGAAGAGTCGGGCTCGATTACACTGTCGCTCATACTCCATCGATCCCCCCCCGCCCCCTCCGTACCACGTACCACGTACCACGTACCACGTACCACGTACCACGTACCACGTACCACGTACCACGTACCACGTACCACGTACCACGTACCACGTACCACGTACCACGTACCACGTACCACGTACCACGTACCACGTACCACGTACCACGTACCACGTACCACGTACCACGTACCACGTACCACGTACCACGTACCACGTACCACGTACCACGTACCACGTACCACGTACCACGTACCACGTACCACGTACCACGTACCACGTACCACGTACCACGTACCACGTACCACGTACCACGTACCACGTACCACGTACCACGTACCACGTACCACGTACCACGTACCACGTACCACGTACCACGTACCACGTACCACGTACCACGTACCACGTACCACGTACCACGTACCACGTACCACGTACCACGTACCACGTACCACGTACCACGTACCACGTACCACGTACCACGTACCACGTACCACGTACCACGTACCACGTACCACGTACCACGTACCACGTACCACGTACCACGTACCACGTACCACGTACCACGTACCACGTACCACGTACCACGTACCACGTACCACGTACCACGTACGCCGTCCCCCATCCACCGTCCACCGTCCACCGTCCACCGTCCACCGTCCACCGTCCACCCGTAACTATTATATTTTCTAGTATCCATAGACGCCCCGCGACTTGCCCACGACCTCGTTAACCCGACTAAATATCAATTATTATTCCGCTATGGCTACGTTTTTTCCTTGGACGCCGTGACCCACCGTCCCATCTTCCATCGCAAATCACTCGTCGTTAAACAATCAGTGCGCGCACCATCTTAATTTACGCACCCGGATGCTGGCACGTGGCCGTGACGCAATAAAGAGCCTTTCGAAAGATCTGGTCTCGCGAGGCAAAATCGATTGGCTCGCTTACGAGTGCCGCTAATTGTCGCAACGAGAAATTGAAACGAGTACGTCAGCCATGACTGCCACGCTCCCTTGTTTTCTCTTCCTTATCCCTCGAAACGCAAGGCAAATGATCGACCTTGGCGGGCAAATTGTCGGGACGATCGTCGAAAATTTTGAATTTCCGTCCTCGTACATGGGTGCACAGAGGCGGTAGGACGTCGCAATCTGCCAATAAAACAAGATCCTCTCGAGCGGGGTTGAGGGCGAGAGGATGGTCGGCAGGACTACACCGAGATGAAATATACGAGCGGGAGTATTGAACGTCGTTCGTGACAGCTTTGCGCAAAAAGGTCGAGGCACCCCGACTGGGCGCTCCCCGCAAAATACGTACGGTGTGTTGGCGTGGAGGTGGGAGGCTGAGGGGAGAATCCGGGTTGCGCGCGGCCGAGGATATGACCGGCTCGACTTCTCACGTCGCCTCATTCTAATAGGAGGACGACCGACGCACGTGTTGCCGCGCTATTTCGTCCGACCTTACACGCACGCTGCGCCACCTGCGCTCGTGTGCCTCGTCGCCCAGCAAAAACTCGAGCGCCAAAGGGGTGTGTATAGCCGAGAATATAACGGGAGACACGTCCAGGGCGCTCGCACCCTTATGCCAGAGGAACCCAGGCGTGTCCGATCTCGGGCATTCTAGCGCGCAAGAGGCCGAACTTCTTTTTCCCAGCGTCGTGCCTCTTTGCGCCGACCCTTTTATTTCGGGGAAAGGGAGCGCCCGTGGCGTAGCTGACATTGCCAAACTTATTGATTTTAAATAGGGAATTGCCTGGCTTGTGAGCCGCCTTTTTAGCCTTAGGGGGGTTGATTTTGCCTTAAAGAAGGATATTTTTTGCCACCTGCTGTCTCGACTTGATGCAGCAACTGCCCTATAATTTCCTCTCTTGGGCCCGTCATTGCGGTTCATGAACGGACCGACGACCTTCCCGTCAACGAATATCGCGTGCATCGCCTCGTTTAGAATCGCTAGCATATCTGACAGTGCTCTAAACTCAGAGAGAGAGAGAGAGAGAGAGAGAGAGAGAGAGAGAGAGAGAGAGTGTGTGTGTGTGTGTGTGTGTGTGTGTGTTGGCTTGGACGAAAAAGACAACCAAACTTTCGAATCTCGATGTATCATAGATGTATGAGATGGTCAGGTCAAGTGAGCCTTGAGAATTTATTCGTATCACTTAAAAAATATACAGCAATCGTAAAACGTCTCACTGAACGTAATCACTCGAGATTGCCGAGTGGATTTGCATGCATACGTAATGCCTCGTGTTCGTGAATCTGCAGTTGATTATTATTTACGACTGGCCATCGATAATTCAGCGGATCATGATAAGGTGAAAAGGGCCACTGGACATACGTACGCGTATGCGTACAGGTGTCTGTCTGTCTGTCTGTCTGTCTGTCTGTCTGTCTGTCTGTATGTCTGTCTGCCTCTCTCTCTCTCTCTCTCTCTCTCTCTCTCTCTGTCTGCATGTGAATCTGTTTGTGCGTGTAATTCTATCTATATTGGCATACACGTCTAAATATATATATATATATATATATATATATAAATATATTTGAATAGAAAAAGTTCCAATGGTGCTTTTATGATATCTGCGGAGTGATATTTTGCGTTAGGTTGCTCGAATCTGCTTCCTTCTTAACGGACAACGCACGGATATCTCGCCCAAGGAGGAAGTCGCTGCACTCGCCGATATCTCCGTTTTCCCTCATATTGCCGCTCGCAGCGCGCTTTTCTTCCTTTTTCATTCCGCAAAGAGTCTCTCACGTGGCCTGGTGAGCCAAACGGACCGTGACCAAATATCCTCCTGAATGCAGAAACATCGTATCTCATCCACAGAGAGAGAGAGAGAGAGAGAGAGAGAGAGAGAGAGAGAGAGAGATCGGTAGAGTGGAAAGGGACGATAGGGATGGGAAGTATAACGCGAAAAAGTTGTTTGTCCTGCGCTGCTCTCTCCTACCCGCTGAATCCGCGGGATCGAGCAAAAAGATGAGATAGAAGAGGAGACAAGATTTTGAACTCTTGGCAAACCCGCCTACGAGCTGAGCCAGACACAATTCCTTTCTCCTCACGTCCCATTCCCTCGCCCTTTCTCTCTTTGCCATGCTTTTCCTTTATTTATTCGTCTTTTCTCTTTCTCTGCTGTTCTCTTTATTTCGCTCTTTTCGCTCGTCCCTAGCCGGTGCGCGATGAAAAGCCCCCCTCCTCTCAGTCTATATACCCAGAGATGCAGCGACTATGTACCAACGATGTTAGGCGATTGCGAGTTCATACGCCACTCTCGACTATTATATTGCTCGTCCATTGTGCGTTGTCGTCGTTGTCGTTGTCGTTGTCGTCGTCGTCGTCGTCGTCGTAGTCGTCGTCGTCGTCGTCGTCGTCGTCGTCATCGTCGTCGTTGTCCTATCAGCGAATATGCTTTTTCTTTCTTTTCTTTTTATTTTTCGTTTTGTTAAAGTTTCCATGCGCAAGCATCAACGAAAGAGTATAGAGGAGTAAGTTCATCGTCGACTAGGTTTTCATCTAATGAATTCTTTCTGCGAGCAACTTTAGAGTAAACTTTTCCAAATTTACGTCCTCCTTTCCACGATTCTCTTATGCCAAGTATCAAATAAATTCCTTTTATATCCCTATGAATTCTATTAAAAATTATGAATATTTTTGTGTGTACAATGCCTTGTTTATTACGTTTTTATCGTCTCGAAAATGGCAAATTTTTTTTTTCTTTTGTTCATAGAAAAAGACATTTCTCAGCATAACCTTCCTGTTTGTAATGGCAACGGTAAACGTAAATTCCACGACATTATTAACCATTATTTTTCAAAATATCCTTAATTCAATTATCATACAATTATCATTATTATTCGCGATGTAGCCGATACTGCAACGTTATGGTAATGATAATTTTACCGTCAAAGAAAGATGGTAAATACTGCATTTTGAAACTGCTGGATTTTCTCAAATTCTGGCAGTCTCCTCTTCACGCCATTTAAAATGCGAGAAAAAGATCAATCGCAACGAACTTCTCAGAGTTCTACATTTAAGGATGTAGTTCTCTGTCTTGCTTTTGGGGTGGTGAGGAAAATGGCTTCGCAGCTGCCAAAGCCGTTGCAAGCGGAAACGTCTGTATAAACAAATATCCGGTGATATACATCCAGCCAATTAAAGATGAGAGGGCCAAAGGTCGCGTCTATTTACGCGACGCTATTTGTCTAAGAAGCCACGCCTCGCCCCTGTCATTTTCGCAACGAAAGTTTGCATTTGGCCTGAAAGAACGCGGTGACGAATTTTCGCGTCTTCCTCGGCGATCGTAGACGCGCACGCCCGCACACGTACACGCGCACGTTCACGCATATATGCGTTCTTCCCCGTTTCGCATTTATCAGGCTTTTCAAAGGAGCTCGGACTTTTTAAGCCGCCATAAATTTTCCGACGGCGAGCTTGCGAGAAGCCGAACCGACGTCGCTTTAATGACATTTGAAGATCGAAACGGGTGAGAGATCTGAGAAATCTGCGGAAAAGTGTCGCCCAACCCGTCGCATCGCTTCCTTTCAATTCCACAGCAATAACTTTGGATTTTGCCGCAGCGTATTTTCTTTACCTTCAGGCGTGGCCTCCCTATACTACCATACTTTTTTCGGCAATCGTAATGGGTGTGACGATAGAAGGAAAAGAAACAACAATTTATTTATAATGATTTCTTAAAATTTGCGCCAATTTTTCATGAGAATACTTTGGAGAATTTATTTGCTCATTTAATAAGGAATTTAAATTATTTTAGCCACTGGTGTTTATTTAAATTTTGATTAAGTGTAAATGTGTGATATATTTACAAGCCATGTCATTCTATTGCCTATAATTTTCATTTCAATTTCATTCAATAAAAAAGTAATTGCATTTTATAATACCAGTTGTCGTTATATTTTTCTATGTAGTTATTTAGTTGCCTCACCAAATCAATGGATGGTAACATTAGAATTCTAATTAATCATGCGTATGAGTATTTAATTACATCACTAGATGCTTTCAAAATCACATATTTATACAATTTTTAATTTAATTAAATAATGAAACTCAATGGCCAATTAATCATGTTATCCGTGTCTTATTCCAAAAAATACTTCAATATATTCACATCAATACTGGATTGTAACATTAATCAAGATGATCAAATACTAGTCGAATACATCTTCGTATCTATAATGTAATTTAATGGAAATTATATTGATCTTTGAGATATGAACATTAATTTAATAATAAAAATTTGCCCTTTGTTTACGCACAATCATTTGTTATCTGCGTCTTATAAGAAGGAAAGAAAATAAGAAGAAAGAAAAGCTCTTTATATTCACGATAATATGCACACTTTATAATATTTATTGACTTGTGTTCATTTTACATCCAAAGTAGTTGAAAATTCTACTAAAATTTGAATCTTCGATATAATAAACGGTTATTAGCCTCGTTGTGATCAGATCGTTAGTAAACCAAATAGGGGAGAAAGAAATTTTTTTTAAACAATGTAGAAATTAAGTATAAAACACGCGCTTCTTGCGACTACAATGGGCAGAATAAAAAGCACAAGGTATTTCACCAGAAAGGTAAATGGCAATTCAAATATTTACGAAAATGCCAGGAAGGCTAATTCAGTCATGTAATTCATGTACATTGTTTACATGCGCTCGCATAAAAATCGAGATAGCAGAGGGCGTACGCGAAAGTTTTCGAGAATGGGGGAGAGATAATTCGCGAAATCGACGGTACACGGAAACTGCATGGCGTTGAGGCACGTGAGCTTGTGGAAAGCTCAACTAGCGAAACGAGGGTCGGAGAAAGAAAGAAATAGGCCTCGACAAGTTCGTGCAGTTGGAAAAGCAGTAGCCGAACAGTTTGATAGAGAGAGAGAAAGAGAGAGAGAGAGAGAGAGAGAGAGAGAGAGAGTGTGTGTGAGCACGAGTTTGGGCGGCGTTGGGATGTGGGGGGGGGGGGGGGGGGGGGGGGGGGGGGGAGTTGTGCGTTAAAGACAAGGGAGTAAGTACAGGGCCGAGTTAAAGGATGGCAAGTGAAGAAGAAGCGAGATCGAGAGATGAGAGGAACGGTTATTATCTATCGCTCTCGTTACCACAGGTTGCTCGTAAAACGGCCCGGCCACCACCTCCAGGGGATGGGGCAGCGGGGCAAACGCGTGTGCGCGAGTAAGAGAGCGTCGACGAGAGCAATGCACGGATAGAGAGAAGAGCGAGAGAGAAGCCGTAACTACACCCGGGCCGAACCCCGGACATTACAGTGCCGAGTGCGAATGGACGGCCGCGTCGAGGGTGCCGTTTCGGAGAAAACCTCGGCCCCGCGCTCCATATACCTCTATTACCTCGACTACGACTTTTCTGATCATATGTGCTAGTGGCAATTCCAATAGATGAACGCGTCTTTTGTTTTGCTCGGCTTTTATTTGAAGCCTCGGCTTTTTAAGTGCCGCGTGGGTCACTTTATTGTTTTATGGCGTTATTGACGTGTCGCGCTTGGCCGATTTAAGCGGAAAGTGGATGTGTGGGGAGGGAGATGAGGGTGAGCCAGTGAGGGATAGTAGAGCCTTGCGAATTGGTTGAAGCCACGCCATGAAAGAGTGCAATTAAACTTTTACATTAAGCGAATCTGATTCATCGCCAATATATTGTTTATGATGTGTGCGTGTGTGTTCGAGCGCGCGCGTGCGCATACATAGACAGATATGAATAAATTAGACTATAAATTAGGTGCGATTATTTTATGCTGGCGTTGCACGTTTATTAACGAAAGTGCGTTAATGATGAAATATATTATTTGAGAATATTCCGATTTAATGGATATAGTAACATTGGTCAGAAAGTTCGAAACAGTTTCGGTATGTAACGAAAAGCTCACTTTAGAGGAAAAGTAGTATGAAATTTCTGCTTGACAAATATTCAAAAGCTTTGGCAGGAGGGGGGAGGGGGATGTGATAACGAAGCATCCTTAATGATTGTGGTGGGAGAATGGTTTGGAGAAGATTACACGCCATTATGAGAAAAGCTTTCGTTGCGAAAATGTAAGTTTGACTTGGATTCTCGACTACATGAAACGACCAGCGGTTTTGTTTGTTTTCTTCTCCCGACGTTATCACAATTTTTACATAATGAATGCAAACGTACACTTGTAACTTTGTAACTAGACAATCCCTGTATATATATATACATATATATATATATATAGAGAGAGAGAGGGGGGGGGTGAGAAAGGGGGCAGGCAATAAATATAATCGTTTTAAATGAAAAAAGGGTTTATTTAATATCCAAGAGGAATTTGAAAAAACAATCTATTTATAAGATTGAGCGTTATAAATCTTGTCTGAATGGCATATTTTTCAGTTTAATAAAATATCCTTTTAAGGTAAGAAGGAATACATTTTTGAAGTCGAGTGAAACTTATGTAATCAACATTTCAAGGAACCACTACATAATTTTAATAAAGACATTCTCGACCGTATTAAAGCTACTCGAAAAAAAAAAAAAAAAAAAAAAATGAAAAAAAGAATGAAGAAATGAGAAAAGAGAGAAAATAAAGGCGAGGAAACAGCCTCTATCCTCCCATAAATTAAGCCATCAAAAAGCCCTTCCACATGCACTAAAACATATAAATAACGCGTATCCGCGCTATAAAACAGAGAGAGCAGTTAATAATTCATCATTCGACGCATCCAATTCTCACGTTCGTCTCGAAATATTCGAAATATATATGGTTTGGTGTGCGTAGGGCACCGCCAGTCAGCCGACAACATGCCCACGCGGCCTTGTAAAGTGGCGAGGAAACTCCTCGCGCCCGATACTCCGTGACTCTTACTCCTCCCCCCCCCCTCCGCCCCCGCCGGTCGCCATCACGTGCAAACCCACTCCTCCCTCTATCTCTTTTTTAGCCATCGGCGGGATCGCGCGAATCTCGCGCGTAACCCCCGCGGGGCGAGCGCAACGCGACAGGGGGCACTACCGACGCGCCGGCATATCGCGCGCGCGCTCACACACGCATAAGCCATACGTCGCGCCAACGCACACGTGCACGGTCCGGGGTCATAAATCTCCGGGGATATAGATGGCTCTGGTGTCGCGAGCTGCACAGCACAAGCTACCCCATGCGGGATCGGAACGCCCCTCTCCCTTTTACGCTCCATGTACCCTCCTACCATTTCTCTCCCTCTGCCTCTTTATCTCGCTCAACGTACTCGGTGCATCGCAGTCCCATGACCGAATTACCGAAATACCACCTTTTTCCCCCAACGTCTGAAAAAGAGGACGATGGAGGGGGTGAGACGGGAGGCGGGCAGTCGATGCAGCCGTGACGGAGATTAATCAATCGACTGGCGCGAATGAGACGCTTTTCCGAATATAACTCGAATCTCTCGAAAGTGCAATCTAGTTTATTCAATCAAAGCGCGATGTTCGTTGTCTCTTTCTCGCTGTTGACGGCATCTCCTATTAAATCGCGCCTGGGCCTGAAATTACACCTCCGGCTGACACGAGGTGGATGGATGCTCTTATAGAGAAGATATTGCCTACACGGGCGCACGACCCTTATCGCGATCCATATTTCGCTCAGGTGTTACACCACGAGATAAAGGAAGCTCCGAAGGAAATAAGATTCCCCAGCGGCGTATGACGTATGATCCTCTTAAATCCAGCGCAGCCCTTGTCATCAAATAAAAACGACGAAGAAGTGGAAATACCGTCGTACATCATCGCCGATTGTTTAATAATTACGTCTGCCCCCGACAATGTACGTATCGACGGTATATCATCTGACCGCTGGCGCCCTACGTTCCAAGATGCGCGAGGGACATTAGGTAAATCGGTTATCGCTTGCGTGCGACCCATCAAGGAGGGATCCTGACACTAGCCGAAGGTGATGATACGAGATAATGGCTTTTTTTTTTTTTTTTTTTTTTTTTTTTTAGGAAGCTTCACACAGTCAGACTTGAACATTTTATTCCCTGTATTACGTGTATTAAATATTATTATTATTATTAAGAAGGAGAGAGAGAGAGAGAGAGAGAGAGAGAGAGAGAGAGTGCGTGTGTCCGTAAGCCGAGGATATAAGTGAAGACGAGGATTTAGGAACTGTTTCCTAGTAAGCGTGAATGCATTTATGTTAATCTTAATAGATAGTTTTAGAAGATTCAGTTCTATTGTTGAAGGGGGAAAATAGCATCGGAGCGAAGCTTTATAACGAAAGTTGAAACAATGTCGCTCCCTAGTGAACGAGCATTTTCATAAACTCGGCCATTCAAGCAGAAAATACAAATTATTCCTTTGCATGCTCTTATTAAGTCCTGTCGCTTGGCATGCTCATTAAATATTATTAGAACACACAACTACAACTTTCGAAAAAAAAACCTGCCTTCCTTATTCCCGTGATTAATCTACGGAATACTTAGCATAAATTCATAAGCTTAAGCAAATATTATTTCCAATGAACATTAATGCGACTTCTCCAATAAGTTGAATAAACAAATGTTTGTGTCGATTATTTATTTCTGCAACGCGCGCGAAGCGGCGAGAGAGGGAAAAAGAATCGAAAAACAGGCGAGCAAGATGGAATGAACACGGATGATGAATCGTCCCTGACCTCTCTCTCACTCTCCCTCTTTCTCTTCTGCTCTTACTCTTCCATCCCCTCTCCGCTTTAGTCTGCTCGCAACTCCCCCCCCCATTCCCCAATTCGCTCTTTGCCCCGCTACCCCATGACCGCGCGTCATTCCAAAGATAAAGGATGAAGTGAGAGGAGGCGGAGGGTAAACGAAGCGAAGAAATGAGATAGAGGAACAGAACTGAGAAAGCGAAGCAATAAGAGTAGAGGACACCCGGGTGTAAAAAGACGAATATCCCGGTGGCACGTCGGAGAAACGCGCTAGACCGAGTCAGGCCGCTAACTTATCTACGGATCAGGCGCCGCGCGCCTTTCTCCTCCTACTTCTCCGTCTTCTCCCCCTCCGCCTACTATGCCTTCTCGTCCTCGTGGAATCTCTCGCACGACGACGAAGACGACGACCAAGACGACGACCAAGACGACGACCAAGACGACGATGGCGACGGCAACCGCCTGGAAAAGCCGAGAATATTCTTCGTGGAAAATTCTCGGGAGGCCGCTCGAGAATAACGCGCTCGGGCTTTGATACAAAAAGGAAGAGTGGCCGCCTCGCTTCTCGAGACGAATAACCCCAAAGGTTTAATTAATTATCCTACTTTTTATTCCTGCAGGAGGCTGCACTTATTTTCATCAATGCTTTTTCAAGTGAGCTTTCCCGCCGCTACTTTTGACATGCTCCCCTTGCTGCACCATTTTTGCGATTTCCCGCGAGCTTTTTACACGCAAAAGCTCCAGGGCCAGATTCGAAAATCTCGTTTGTTTGCCACGCAGCGATTGCTACGAAGTGGATTTACATGGGAATATTCGTATTTAATGTTGAGAACGACAGAGAGGAATGAAGACTTTACGAATGATTTATATGTGCCCGCCGCTGAAAATGTTTTAGCTTTTAAAGAGGATTTGGCTTTATTTTAGGGGGACGAAAAAGCACTATGAATTATTCGCTGCGTGTTTCCTTTACTCCTTTTTTATTAGACCCTCACTATTTTTTACATTTAATTAAACATTGCGCAAAGCAATATCCTACCCACTTTTTTTTCACCAAGTTTATTTTAAGTTGAATTTTTTCCTTTATTCTTCTTCATTTTTTTTTCCTCCTATTTTTTCTCTTTTTCACTTTTTTCGACTTGCCGTCTGTGTTTCTGTTTTCGGCTTGTTCCCATTTTATATAGATTACCTCGGTTAAGGTTGCACATATTACATTTAAACTCTATAAAATGATTTTAATTTTCCTGACGTGAAATATTTTGAAATTTCCTTCAGTCGAGCTTAACGATAATTTAAGCACTGTGCCGAAATTTTTATTAATTATTCAACTATCATAATGTACGACTGTGTCAGTAATTACTTTTATCTTTTTATGGCAAAGCAATTAATGTTTAATATAAAAAATTAACATTTATATACCGTTGGTTCGATGAATAATATTTTTTTTTCAATGGAATGCCCTACAGGGTATATCTATATTTTTCAGAAATCTCTAGGTAAATATATTTTCGGGAATGGACTTGAGCGCGTCTGTTTACTCGATAAATCTCTAAGGGAGACGTATTGTTCCCCCGTCTCTCTCTCTCTCTCTCTCTCTCTCTGCCTCTCTTTGCTTCTCTGTGTACCTCTCTCCTACTCCCTCTTCCTTACTCTCCTCATTCCCCCCCATCCTTTTCCACTCGTCGCTCGTTTGTTATTTTTCGCAAACTGGCTTCACTCTACTTTGGGAAGATTTTTTCCGACGTTCATATATATATATATATATATATATATGTCATAGGTGCTGAGATTATGGGCTTGGGTGGGTAAGTGCGCTTGCGCCGGAGCTTTTAATGAAACGTGACATTTTCTTTTTAGTCGAGGATTAGAAATGTTCGGATGAGCGTGGAGAGGGGAAGTGCGTGCGTGCTTGCGTAGGGTGGAGCACTGAAGAAGTAGGAGGGGGCGGCGTCAACGGCGGCTGCAGTGGCGGCAGACACCAGACCAACAGATGGAGTAGAGAAGCAACACGGGGAAGTCTCGATCAAGGGGCGGTAGGATGGAGGAGGAGGGAAAGGGGACTGCAGAGCCAAAGCTAAGGAAGGAAGAAGAAAGTGGTAGTAGGTGGTAATTCGTCACGAAAATAAATTACTAGCTAGTGAAAAAAAGCGGCAGTTCTGCGATTGGTAGAGGTCCAAGAAGCCGAGGATCGAGCAGTCGCCGAGCAATCGCCCGGCCTCGATCGCTTCCGCTATACGAGGAAAATTTTATTTCTCCCAAGGGGTATCGAGCGAGGGCCATCGGGCAAGGCCTTTTCCGCTCGCGTTGGCGCCCTCCATCCTACGCGACAACATCTTTCGCTGGAGTCTTCATTTTGAGTGGCGCGCGCGCACGCGCGCGGGGCCTTTACGCACATGTGCCCCGTCCGGAAACAACAATTAATATGTAAAGGACGGGGGCGAAAATAAGTGGCACTGCTTACGTTACAGGCATTCCTACCCTCCCACAACTACGCGCACACAGTTTACAAATGGCACATGAATCGCGCGTACATTGCGCAGACTTTTTTTCTAGGAGCCGAATACGCTTCTCCTATTACGTCCGCTGACTGTTCACAGAAGCTCGAGGATCCGATAACAAATGCCACTTCTCCGCGCCGAGTCATTCGTTTCATCCGCCCCCTCCCCCTCATCCTGCCTCCCGCCCGACATACCAACGACCGCCATGTCCCTTTCTTCCGTTAATTTTTTTTTTAACTGATGAGGCGCCTCCTGCCTCAGGCCGAATAAGGAGCGACCTAATTGTGCGGAATTTTTGCGGAAAAGCACTTGATGCGATTACATGAATAAGCGCAAGTTTTTCAGAACTTAGGCAACGACGAGGGTGAATAATCGACAAACAAGAGGCATAAAATCCATAACGTACGAATAATTACATTTGAGAAACGATCTCCTCGGCACGGTCAGGAGCCTTTTCACGTGCCAAGGTAAAAAAAGGTAAAGCGAGGGGTCAACGTGTACGAGGCGAGCCAAGAGGCGCAATGGCAGTTCGTTAGCGCGGCCTCGACGGCGGGAGGAGAGCGCATCTCCCGTCGCCGTTCCTTTCGCTCACCTACAAACGGGGCCCGACGGGTCGCGCGTCCTCCTCGGTCACGGGTAATGGCTTTACGAGCGCCCTGGGCGATATAAAGAAAATGAAAAACAGCGCCTCGTCCTGGTCGCGTAACTAACGGCGTGCGCCTCGGCTCCTCCGCAGCCCCTCGCGAGCCTTCTTCCGTCTTTCCGTGCCGAGGGGTCCGCGACTGTTTGGCGATGTGTACACGCCCGGACCAACTCCCCGTGGAATGTATCACAATTAGCTCTTGCACCCTCTCGGGCCGCGTCTCGCGCACTAGCTTAGACGCTCTATGCTCTGACGACGGCTCGGCCTATCCTCACAGACACGGGCGCGCATACCCGCGCCACACCTCGACATAACCCAACCCCAACCCTTATATCCCTAAGTCACTGATACTTTTCCAGGAAGACTTCATTCGCTATTCACATTCTATTCACTCCCGTGATTCTAGCTTTTCACAAGGACTCCAATTGTATCGGATATTTTATATCAAAGTAGAAGTATTCCATCCATCCTCCCCCTTACCCTCTCCAGAACCCAACCCAACCCAACCCAACCCAACCCAACCCAACCCAACTCAACTCAACACTACCACACGACCTACTCCACCCCGAGAGCTCCGGGGATCTCGAGAGTAAGCCGAGAGCTTCGGGCCTCTGATTACGACGACGGAGAATCTTGCCGCCCGAGCGGAGGTCTGCGTCTAGGTACGCCAACTACCCGGGATTAACACTAATGTTTTCGTAAATTATGAACTAATTTGCCTGGCTAATGAACTGTAACTTCAATTTCGTTAGGCGCGACTCTCTGGCTCGGGTTGCGTGCTCATGATGGGTTCTCAGCAAGAGGCGATGACTCGAACGCGGCCATTGAAAGCCATTTGCGAGAAGTCTTTATTTTATTGCTATGGCGCTGAACGTCGAACATCGAGCCTCGTCGATTGCCAACCACCACCGACCTGACAAAACGTCATCGCCTACGCTCGGACTAGGTGGCGTTCCGACCCCCCCCTCTCTCTCTCTCGCTTTCTCTCTCTCTCTCTCTCTCTCTCTCTCTATCGCTCTCTCTCTCTCTCTCACTCACTCTCTTTCGCCCCCCTCACCCCACGACTAATCGAGAATAATTAAAAAGTCCGGTATAATAGCTGATAAGCGACATCATCATTTCGCCATAAATCAAGGGAGAGGGGCGCGCGCGCGATACCTTAGCGGACAGTGTAAGAGGACAGTGCATTCATTGGCTCGGCTAACGGACCCAACTTTTTGCGCGCGAAAAGCCTCTTGCGCCTCTCGAAGGCTGCGGATTAAAGTGACGAAAAAGCGGTGGCGCAACATCACGGCCACGCGATGCTGGCGGGTTTATAACTATGCCGTTGGAGCGCCGAGGCGTCGGATCTATCAATCAGGCCGGAGAAACGATTTAATGCATTGAGCCCCGGCGGTGAAAGTCACTGAGGTTAAAAAGCGCGAGCCTCGGACGGACGGACGGACGGAGATTGAACGCCTGTTAATTGCGTGTCTCGGAGTAACTTAGTAGCCGGGGCAATAAATTGAACGTGTGATATTTATTGAGTGCGTGTGAGGGGTGGGGGGTGGGAGCGGGAAAGAGAGAGAGAGAGAGTGAGAGAGAGAGAGAGAGAGAGAGAGAGAGCCCCAGCGAGATACATTAAACTTCGCGTCAGTTGGTCTCTAGGCTAAATTGTCCCGCGGGTGGTCCGACGCTGGATAAACGAGCGCGAAAATCCGAGATGTCACGAGTCGTGCGGCCCTTGTTGCCTCCGCGTTGTCCCCTATTCGTATATATGTACCTGCGAGGTCGTTTCCACATTCGCTCTTATCCTCCTCAGGCTTAATTAATCGCGTTGGAATCGCGCGCATAATGCCGTTGGTCAGTCCGCGCCTTTACCGGAGGGAGAGCTAATGATTTATCGACGCGAGTGTTGCGCCAAACCAATGTCTTTTCTGAGCCGCGAGGCCAAAAAGCCAAGGGCTCGCAGAAAATGAATGGGGAAATGCGTGAAATGATAACGGGACGCCGATACTCCTTATAATTGGAATATTAGGATTTTTGCGAAAAGGACTGATGAACGTTACACGCTGCGTGGATTTGATTATATAGTTGGAGCGAGCTGGGACAGCAGATAATACGTAACTAATGTGATAATAGGCTAGTTGGAAATATAATAGTAATGTATTACGATTCGCGTAACAACTTGAAGTATGAGTTTATAGAAGCTATAATCGAAGTCTTTTCCCGGCAATATGACCAATGGCCACGGCAACGTACTAATGCCGCGCCTATACTTTGCGATTTTCCATGAAAACAGGAGTACGCTGAAATGTACGAAACTGTAGATAATTTGTTGAATGAAGTATAATTGCGTGTATCCTCGCTACCTCACCTTGCCGCGCTACGTCACCAAGCACAATTGGCAAAATGTTTCAAATTATTTATTAGCACTCTGCGCATTATTACTTGGAGCATTCGTAACGCGAAATTTAATTAAATCATTCGCATATTCGTGGCGATCGATTGATCATATTAAAAAGACCAACCATGATCTCACGGCTTTTACTAGTACGCATTCCATGGAGTATAGTATAGTATTTTTAATTTATATTAATAATACGTGCCCTTTTCGTGTAAGAGATAACATCATTTGTGATTGACAATACTCATAGACGTAATTAAATTTAAAATCATTGCACTGGTGCTAGACACGTAGACACGAAAAATTTGGGATGTGTGAATGACGATATTAATAGATTTGATAAAAAATGAATATATATATATATATATATATATATATATAGAAATGGTAGGAAAACGCCAAAATATAAATGTCTTTTTAATGAATTGACGGACGAATAAGCCGAGATGAATGAGAACACAAGAAAAAGAAGAATAAGATGTTGGAAAAGAAGAAGATGAAAAAGAGAAAGATAATGAAGAAGCAGAAGAAGAAGAAGAAGATGAGGATGATTATGATGATGATGATGATGATGATGATGATGATGATGATGATGATGATACATTGGGAAAGAAAAAGACGGTTTATCGAAGTATCGCCTTTCCTAAATAGGAATATTAAGTGGTTAGGAGAAAAAGATAATTTGGCAACGTCGCAACAACCATCGTTCATTCTCTCTTTCTCTCATTGCTCTCTCCTAAAATGGCTGGGTGGACCAGAGGTTAGGGGGAGGGAAGATTATAAAGAGGGCGAGATACGAGATGCTCGAAAATGCTGCCGTTACAGAGTGGAGCGGAGTCAGAACGAGAGATGTTAGAAACATTCACATACAATCGTGTTTGCTAGGCAGCTTATAATCCCTGACTAGTCGAGGAGAGCCTACAGAAGAAATGAAAAAAAAATTGGAGAGGGGAGGGCGAGGACGCGAGTGAGACAGAAAGAGAGAGAGAGAGAGAGAGAGAGAGAGAGAGAGAGAGAACGACAGAGGGAAGGAATAGCCCAAGACTCTTATGCTCAAAGACTTGTATCTTTTCTTGTTCTTCTGACCGCCTCCTCCCCTCTACGGCCGCTGGCTCATCTCGTCGCGCGCACTAGTATGGGAGAAAACGAACACGGTGGAGACGACTACGCGAGCATGTTACACACACTATATTATATGCGAGAGCCGTCTCTCTTTCTCTTTTCACTCGTGTTTTTGTCCCCTCGCTTTTTTCACTCCCTCCTACGCGTTTTATCCGTCGCTTCTATCCCTCCCCCCTCACCGCACCGCGCCGCGCTTCCCCCGCCCACCGCCCGGCCATTGCCGCCCCTGCTCGCTCCCTTTTCGCTGTCTCGCTCTAGGCGAACTCTCGTCGCTGCACGAAGTTCTCCGAGCATTCTGAGAGTTTTTAGAGTGCGGTCCCTCATTGTTGTGTAAATGCGAACCAATGGCGCCGCTAGACAGGACCGCGTTCCCAATTTCTTTCTCTCTCTCTCTCTGTCTCTCTCTCTCTCTCTCTGTTGCTAGCTCGCTTACCCGCCCGCATTATCCCTGACTTTTTTCTTTTACTGTGTGACTCGCTTTTAAATGCTAATATGATCGTGCGAAAACCAGATTTTAGGAATTTCGTTTGACTCCCGATAGTCCGTACTATGGCTTTTTCCATACGCGAGTCTGCCAAGACATTTTTGCGAAAGCATACACGCATTGAGATTCGCGAAATACATGCGGAAGTCAAATGGCTTATGTCGTCTCCATTGCCAAGGATTTCCTAAATGTCTCTTTTATATATTTCTCCAGAGGCGGTTGAAAGAATTTGAGCGATGTAGATTCCTAGGATCTTTTCTCAGTTTTAATACAAGCACAAACACTGTTTAAAGCCTTATGTTTCTATTATCATTTTATCAACTTTAGTACCAATTTATCATACAATAAGAAAAATATAATTTAAAAATTATACTATTACGTTATCTGCATGGTAGGTCTGTCTTAAGTGTCTTACGAAGCACATAAGTCAGAGTATCAAGATTTTTTCAAGACATTCGCTATTATTATTACGTAGGCATGAATAAACGGTCATATTGATCGATGGAATTTTCTTTTTAAATGCTATAGCATTATTGGATTGAATATTCGTCGATTAATGGTGAGAGAGGATAGAAATCAACAATTCATAGTGAAACTTAAAATTGAATATGGAAAATTTCAATGACACGTTTAATGCTGATAGAGAGTGCTCTATTTGATCGAAGACTTTCTCATTATCGTTGTTATAATGCACATTATAACGATAAAATACTAATCGATTTTCTTTACTAAAGTCGTGCACACAATTAATTGTTTGCTACTAACAGCATCACGGTTCATGCCATCTTACCTATAAATATATTCGTACATCGGAACGATGCTTTTTCATTATCGCTGATAAAACTTATGGATATCTGTAATAACCGGCTAAACATAAAAAATATTTATGTTAAGTAAACAGAAGGTGGCTCCGCGCGCAAAATATATAAGACTTGGGATGAAGCTTAAGGCGAGTTTACAAGCGAGAAATGATTTAACGAGACAATTCCTAAGAGCGCAATCTATCGGACGATCGCTTAACTCGGAAGCCTCCCCACTCCCGAGTCCCGGCGCAGGAATGC
>NW_011948425.1:1989754-1995801 GCF_000503995.2 Ceratosolen solmsi marchali | reverse complement strand
CTCTCTCTCTCTCTCTCTCTCACTCTCTCTCTCTTTCTCTCAATCTACCCCGCCCCCGTTTTACAAAGGCGTAGGCTTTACGGCCCGCCGACTTGTATCACCCGATAATGACGCTCATAAACGTCGCGATAAAATCAGCGGGCGAATTTACTGTCAGTCGTTACGCTCTCAGCGAAAGGCGTGAAATGGTAATGATGTGTAATCAAAACAAATCATAAAGCGGTCGATGTATCTTGCGCGAGCCGACGAGGATCCTTCTTTGAGCGGCCCTCCTCCCACTCAATGCTGCGTTTCGCGATAAACATTGCTTGGGATGATGTCAACACCGGAATTCCTCTCCTATCATTCACTATCGACAATTCTTTCACTCTCCGTTTCCTCTCTTCTCCTTGCTTTTTTTTATTTATTGTTTATTGTTTTTTTTGTTTTTTTTTTGTTTTCCCTCGTTTCGTACACAAGGACTCCATGCTCTATGAGCGGAGGTGCACACGCGCCTCTATCGATAATTTTGAGGTTATGTCGCTGGGCAATCTGACGCCTTAAAGTTTATGGGCAGGTAATGGGCGACAATTTCGTCTTAACGTTAGGCCACTTGAATTTTACATTACTCCGGTGCGACTTTCTTTGCCCCGATTCGAGGGTAATAGTTGACTCGAGGCGACGTTAACGAGCAGCCGCGGGCGAGATATTCGTCAAAGCTCGAAGAAGCTGGGAGAGCTCGCGCCGTGGACTCAACCAAACTGAGTCGAAACTGAGTCGTAACTGAGCGGCCATAGACGAAGCCGTGCAGGACAAATGTTCAAACGAATAATTGTCCGAATTTTCTTGGCTTCCTAGGAGGTGGTGGCGTAGCGCGAACCGAAGCACCCGGAATCCCTTCAAGCCGAGCTTGATAATGGAATTATAGCGCGGGCCATTATAAATTTTGCCGCAGCTGCATTCGGGTGAAGGATATTTTATTCGGCTAATAATTTTGGCGTACGAGCTGCGCGGCGTATAAAAAAGTAGGATGCGCGAGCACACGCTCGTCCAGCTTTGTTTAAGAGGAATTAATTTATTAGCCGCGAAAAAACTTGGGGTCGCGAGCGTAAATTCTTATTCCGCCGATGTCAGTTTTAAAAGAATTTTTACGACTCTCCGCCACTATTTGGTCGGCACATGTTGTTATTTGCTAGCTGGGAGGTAAAAAAAAAAAAAAAAAAAATAATAATAGGATACGCGGAAACTGACGTTAGGTCGTCGTAAATAGTACCCGCGAGTCAAAAGTCCAGGGCGACGGGGTCCAGAAGGCCGGGGGGATATCCAGTCGCGCCTCTCGAGGGTTCGGGGGCGCGACGATCGGCCGGGCCGGCACACTCGTCCTAATGATATGCCGGTGGGTGGAGGTGCGGGACCCCGATTGCCAGGAAGGAAGCAGTTGGGCCCGCCCGTTCGCTCGTGGAGTCATTGAGGCAAGTTTACGAGATGTTACGAGGCGCGCAAACCTGTAAATCTTCGGTTCTCCGAGCGATACACGCTCGACCGGGCGGACGCGTGCCGGCAGGTCGCCCTTGAGAGCCGGCCGCCGCGGGTTGTTGGTAGGGGTACGGCTCGCGGAAGTCTCGCCTCGCCCCCGCAGCGCCTTTATGGATCGTAAACGTCTTCCTTTACGAGCGATAAAGATCCACGCGGGCCACCGGGCGCTCCCATCGACGCGACCGCTTACGAGGAGTGACGCGTTGATTTCCAAGGCCGATGAGACAGTTGCTCGAGTCACCGCGACCTCGGGCTTTAAAAAGCTCGGGAAGCGTTACGATAACCCTGGCAATTATTCGCTAATATCGCGTGGGTTGCGCGAGTCTTCCTCGGCGCCAAAGATGGTAAGTAGCCACGAAACGGCTACCATCGCCCAACTTGGAGAGGGTTAAAGAGAGAACAATGGGGAGAAGACGCGGGGCCGAAGGTCGGTGGGAGAGGCCCTCTTCAAACTAGTATTAACCGCGTTCGAACGTAGCAAATTTTTATGTCCCCTCCTTTTTACTATCTCGTACGCCTCAACTGGACCTGAGCCGCTCACATCTTTAGATTTATATAAGCCAGGACTATTGTAAATGCTTTGTCCAGCAGGAGCAGCGAGCGAGCCAGCCGTAAATTTATATTAAATGCAGAGTGCTATAGGTGCGCCTCTCTCTCTCTCTCTCTCTCTCTCTCTCTCTCTTACTCGTTTGTCAAAAAACTACGTAATTATTTATAATGTACAATAATAATAATAATAACAACAATAATGCTATAAACAGAAATGTAGGTCGTTTGTGCGGCTAAAGAGAATGGGAGGACGCGCGTATGGCGCATAAAATAGCGCGGGCGGTAATAACGTAGAGAGGAAGACGGAGAGTGAGAGGTAAGTAGTAGCGGGCGCCATCGGCAAACGAGCGTCAATGAGGAATAAATAATTAGTGTCGCGGGTCCGAATCTCGGCTCCCGGAGACGCGGATTTGGGGGATCGGGACCCCGCCCAGGATTAATCCGCGGCCCCGGTCGCGTTTATCGAATGCCGGCCAAGGGAGATCCGCGAACAACACGGTGATAGCATAGCTGTGAGGTATTCGTTGAATTATCGAGCGACTCGTGAATAGTCTCGAGATCAATTGGCGCGAGTCGTATCGCAAGCGAGGGTAGCGGATAAGCGGTAAGGGCTCGCTCGCGCGCATGCGTACCCGGCCGTTCACGCCCCGGTGGCGGCGGTGTCGACGGCGGGGTTGAGCAATTCTTGGCCGTCAAGGAGTCGATAAAAACAGGCCGTAAAGCGTATTACGGACGATGATGGAACTACGATGCTTGCCAAGCGGTGGCCCAAGAGGACGGACGAGCATACGTCACGCTTGGTGGGTAGTAAAGTGGGCGAGGGAGCGGCCGTTTACCGTGCGGGGGTCGGTAAGGTAGGTAAGCGGCATGTGATGGCAGGATGGTGGCTCGTGGTGGCGGTGGTGGTGGCGGTGGCGGTGATCGAGTCGGGCGCGCGTACATACCGTGCGTGCGGCGTAGCGCCGCACGCACGGTCCGCGTGTCGCACGCATGGTACGCGCCGCTTGCTCTATGTATATACCGACTGGTGGCTGAGAGCCGTAGTCGCCATCTGTTGGCCGACAGTCTAAAGCGAAAAGCCGCGGCCGGAACGGAAGGAGTGGTGGCGGCCCCTTGACCGGGACGGGTCAGGTCCCCGCGGTGTGCGCGCTCGCCCGCTGGGCTTCTTTGGCGTAGGGTGGCCGCGGCGTTCGAACTCGCGCTTTTTGCATCGGCGCCGATGCAAAACGCGCGAGCCCGTCGGCGGCCAGCCGCGCGATAATGAGGATAAATATTTGTCGCTCGCGCGGGCACGAGGCAAGTCCCGCCCATCCGAGTCCATGGCCACGCCTAACGCCGGCAGGGGCCGGTAGGGGACATCGGAGTGGGGGCCCGAGGCGGCCATAACTAAGCGTGAGTACAGGGCGGGGGCCGCGAGATGTCGCCGGATGGCGCGGTGAGCAATGACGCAACGGGGCCTGACCGGGACGCGGGGCCCCGTTGGTGCCGCCCGCGTGGTAACGGGATGCGGCCTCTAGTCGCAAATCTTGCGGGGCCCGGCGCCGCGACTTTTATAGCGCCTCGACTGATTTAGACCCAACGAAGCCGCATTGTGCGAATGCGTGAGCGCGCGCCCGACTGACGTTAATTGATACGTTGGTAGTATACAAATCAATTAACGGGAGCGGCTGGTTGTGGTTCGCGGGGAGGGGAAGCCGCGCGATAGGGCCGCCTCCCGATCTCGAACGACGCGCTACTGCTCGACCGTGAAATTGAGCGTTTGATAGGCAATAATGGCTATAAGGAATGATGGATGGGCGTGTGCGCTTAAGTGGGTCGCGGGCGTTAAGGGGCATTTAATCGCGAGAAGCGATTTCGCGAGTGGCATTGCCTGGTGTTGTCCTTGTTTCTCGGCCACGTTGACCCCCGGAGCCCTTGTCGATCGCATTGCCTCGATGGCGTTGGTCCGTTCGCGGTAATTGCAATAATAATAATAATAATAATAATTATTATTATTATTATTATTATTATTATAGTCAGTCGTTTTATCGTACGGTCGTAATTAAAAGTCAGTTTGTAATGACGACTATGTTTGGAGGGGGGTGGGGGGTAGTTCAATTCACAGTGTAACTAATCTCGTTTTATGCATAAGAGATTTCAGTAGGCCATCAAAATTTTAATCGGTATTACCTCCTTGAAGATGTTTTATTTATCGTTAATGTGGTACTGTCTTTGGAATTGCGAGACTAATCAACAAAGTGGCAATGGGTGGGTCGGGATGGCGGAAGGGTGTTCGGCAACTATATACAGTTTAATTCAAATAATTTTTGTAATTTTACAATGTAGAAACGAGGGCTTGATAGACTGTTTCTTTGAGGTCGTAATGCGCGTAGCCAAACGGAATGTTGAAAAATATTTAATTATGTAATTATCCCGAGGGACCTTATCGTTGTATTCATCAAAGCGTAATTATCTTGAGCATATATTTGAATTCAATCGAGTTGCAAAGCAATTGCAGGTGCACGAAAAAGCCGTACGCATTGTTCTGTAGACTAAAAGAAGGGATGGGGACACGGTATTAAGATCTTTGGCAGAATTATAAAATCAACTATTCGTACATATTATTGAGCGTTATATTTATATCTAACTTTTGCTCTGGCATAACTGAAATATCGGTTATCGATCGATTACAATCGCTTTAATGTATTTATATTTACCACATACTGCCGTTGTCTGATACTGGAGTAATCTAGAAACTTTTTCTCACTTATAAAGATTTAATTATTTTAAGATTTGATGATTTTATTGTTTTTTTTATTTTTTTTTTGTTTTTGTTTTTGTTGGTTTTGTTTTTATTTAGTTTTTTCTTAATATATATATATATATATATATTCGAGTAAAGAACAAGTTATAAAATGTATTTGCTAGAGTATGCATTGATAATGGTCGGCCCATGAAGTATAGTTCGTTAGAGCCAAGTGAATAAATAAATAATAAGAATACTGGTAAAAATAAAAATGCTCATACATGTAGGGCGATTCGGTGGTGGAAAGTAGGTAAAGTTGCGAGCAAGGGGTTATCAAAGTTGCTGCGTTGGTGCGCGAGGGGGAGAAAAGAGAACAAATCGGCGATGCGCCATTAACGATACAGCCATTTAACCATAATCGAGATCTAACCATAATCGAAATATTCTTGTTACACATCAAAAGTGGCATGTTGGATAGTTCAGAGATTCGTTACAACGATTTATTCGACAGATACTGTTCGCGCGTAACATCGTCGTACTTTAAACTCATTGAGTACAACGTCTGCCCCCAGCGATCGACGAATTGTTTTTACTCGTACGCACGGCTACCGCACTTAGATCATAGCAGCCAGTCATGACTGTTTGCTTAATGGCGCAATCGAGATATTCATTAGATAATATAATTTATCGGAATCGCATGATTGAACGAGGGGAAAAGGCGAAAACGTAAATGTTTTATTATGTTACTACTAGTCAACATCTTTATTAACCACGAGGTTACGTAAGATTTTTCGATAGACGAGCGCCTAGAGTTGCGAAAAAAGTTAATTACAATTTTATTGAATTGCTTTTAGAATGTGAGTCTTCGTCGTTGACTATAAGTTGCGCAATAAAGTGTTGGAGAGCCCAACTCACTTGAAAAAATATTAAATGTTTGTGAGATTTGTAGGTGGGTGGTAATGTTTCAAGCATAGCTAAGGATTATAATTTCGATTGATCCAGGTTGATCCTGCGATAGACTGATGGTATCGAATACCTTTTAAATTGATATCTGTATAATAATTAATGTAGATTATAAAGTAACGCCGAGGAAAATAATTAATTTGCAAGCCGTGGCCTTTAATGAAATTGATTATCTCGGGTTATAATGTTTACATGCAACAAAATTTTAACGAGAAGGAGATTTTTAAATATCTCCACACAGCGGAGAATGAGGAGACAATAAATTAAATCGTGCATGACGAAAATAACGCTCTTC
>NW_011948425.1:1962833-1989705 GCF_000503995.2 Ceratosolen solmsi marchali | reverse complement strand
CTTCACCACCAACCACCAAACCAGCAGCCACGGCAGATCTTGAGCTCAATCGTTTTCGCGCTGCGGCACTTTTGTTGAGGGTAAGGATTATTTAGCATGCAGCGGCTTTGCAATGTCGGTGTCGGCATCGGAGACCGTAGCAAAAGAATCAAAATACAGAGCGGACATCTCTATAGCAGGGGCATTTACCCGTTGGCTCGAAGGTAGACTGAAGTGGAGCGAGAGAGATTGGAATTGAGTCGAGAGAAGAGGAGAGAAGTTGTATATCGCGCAAAGAGATAAGACATTAGCATGAAGTATCGCAAGGTGCGAGCGAGCGAGTCCCAGTCATCGCGAGATGTATGTAGGTACATATACAAGCCCGGTCGTGTAAATTATATCGAAAAGCGTATAATGGAGGCCGAGAGTCGAAAATACGATTCTTATCCGTCCCGAGCAATTGTGCTTTCTTATATTTGCTTGCAGCTACGAACGATTTTGATGATTATTCTTATTATTCTTTCAAGCTTTAACGATTCCGCTTTGATTGCGCGCTTTGGCGTTCAAGATGACGGAAGAGAAGCTCAAGTGCGTATTTATAACGCCGGATCTTAAGCTACGACGTAAGTCAGCCTATAACTAGCCGAAATATCTCTCTCTCTCTCTCTCTCTCTCTCTCTCTCTCTCTCTCTTTTACTCTCTTTTACTCTCTTTTACTCTCTTTTTTTTTACAAGTCTTTCATCAAGCTGCCGAGAGTTAAGAGTCTTTATTTTTAAAAACATCTGGGAACGGCATTTTACTTCCGACGCTGCTCCTTCAGTCAAGGACTCGACGAAAAGGTCTCGCAGCCATATAATACGCATGCGCGCCTTGTTGAGATATAACCGAAATTATCGTCACTCATTTTGCAACCTAATTAAGCCTTCTTGGATATCGTATTTTAACGATGCGATATACGCAAGTAATAATTTGCTTGAGATGCAAAAAGAGAGCAGGAGGGAACGAGAAATGACTGGCTCAAGTTTTTGTTGGCGCAAGCTATATGAAGTTGCTGATATGTTTATTACATTATTAAATGCCGGCGTGTAAGGATAAATATAAAAATGTACCTTATTTTTAACTGAGATTGAGCTTTTCTTTATATTTATTAAAGGATCAAAGACTGTTATTTTTGTATGGCAAATAAACTTCGCGGATGACGGTTTAAATGTTTAAGGTGCTTTTAAGGGCATCTTAATTGGAAAATTCAGTATTTGAGATGCAAGTTTGATCGTAAAGAATATAGGCGCGTTCGTATGGACTAATCGTGTCTTCCCCAATGCTCCCCCCTCCCGCACCCGGCGAATTCTATAAGCAATGGCCGACCATGTCTGCTACATTTATTTCTAGCGCTGTGAATTTATGAATTTACGTCCGTTACGGTACCACTTGTAATATTACCCATTGATTTTCTTCTTTTTTGTTTGTTTTTTGTTTTTTTTTTTGTTTTTTTTTGTTTTTTTTTGTTTTTATGTAGCGGAGCCAGAGAGAAATAGTAAGTGTAACTGAAAAACTTGCAGAAATATAAAAAATCGCGTGAGACTAGCAATTAATTTAATATTTAAACGAAAAAGTCCACATAAAAGTAAAGGAATATTACTTTGCGATGAGTTTGTGCCATATATTTAAAGATATATATATATATATAGATGGGGGGGGGGAGAAAGGGAGAAATATCTCTGAAAATACGAGATAGAATTTTAAGTGTGTTTGGATGTCTTGTAGTAAGGGAAAATCGCGTTACGCGTGGTTCGTCTTTTTTATGACTCTAGTTCAATATTTTCATCTAATGGTCGTCCAAGGGTCCTTCGTTTTTCCAATATGAATTGGCGCTGACCGTAAAGCAAAATATGAGATAAAAACTAGAAAAACCAAAGAAAAAAAATCTGGAGAGAAAAAAAAAATATGAAAACAGTGGAAGGGAAGTAGATAAGACGCAAAAGAAGGTTATACCTAAAGATTTTTTACCTGGCGTTTGACAAAAACTTTCTACTTTCTCCAGGGATATGAATCTATTCCTCCCCCGCCTCCTCGCCATCCCATCGCCCCTAAAAAAACAAAAGAACAAAAAGCGAAGGACGATGAAAATATTTGAATTGCTTATTATTAAGGCACATAACGGACAAAGATTCTTAGCGAATGCAGCGAGTGCGCGCTTTGCAAATTTCAAGGAAAAAGACGTGCCTCCTGTAAAAGTACGAGGCAAAAATAGAAAATGCGAATTTTTTTTCTTTCTATTTTTATTTCATACACCTTGAGCCAACCTTCGACTAATTGTCTCGAATTTGAAGCGCCGAACTAGTTCTCTTTTATGCGAGAAACGCGATCGGATTAATACAGCGAATTACAAAAACGTACTTACGCGCGGTCTAGCCTCGTTGGATATTCAGTGTAAAGTCATAGTCCCGCGCGAGCGGAGGACGCAAATTTACAAGCAAAAGCTGCCATCAACTCCCAAGTTTATATTAACAAACATGCCTAAAGTTTGCAAAAACGAGAATGAAAAACCAGAGAAGAGAAAATAGTAAACGATGCTACGGATACTCTCGTGGCTGGCATCAGATAACGCAAGATTCTTAAATTTGCAGGTGAAAATCGCTTGCGCTAAAACAACAGACGTTTTCGCTTAGCCTGCGAATTTTTATTCAGCCGGTTGGTTCGTTGCACCTATCGACTACTCCAGTTTCTTGTTGCGAAATTAATTTTGCCGCTCATTAGAACATTCGTATAATGCAAGCACCACTAGCTAAAAGCCAACTGCTGCACGGCTTCCTAAATTAATATACACTTCTTGCTAACGAGGTACGGTTTTTTTTTCTTCCTTTTTTTTCTTTTGATCTAAGGAGAGCGTTTGTTTATTATAAGCGCGCTCTCTTATCGCTTATGATTTTGAGAAATCCAATTATTTCCGTTAATTACAACGAGCGCGGGCAATTAATAAATTATCGCATAACTCATATGGAAGAGGAGGGCCGTCGCTAAGGTACCCTACCATGAAAGTCCATGCCGTTTCGCGTGGTTTAAAAAAAACCCGCTGTCGGTTAATGTTCAAAAGAGAAATATCTCGTGCGGAGCTGGGAGCGAGTTTCTTATAAAGCATTGGCGCGCCAATGAACGTGTTTTCAACGTTTCCGTTTTGCGAGCGCGCGTACGCAATGCCGAGCGAGCCGCCTTCTCACGCGCGCCTCGGTGCGCGTCTCGCGTGCGTGCGCCCCATCCTTAGCTGACCCCTCGAGAGCCCCGCTCCACCACGGACTCGGGACGCCTTTTCCATCCGAACCGTCCCTGCCCGCCCATTGCCATTGTGCGGCAATGATAAAGATCGCCGAAGACGAAATCGGGAAGGATTGGCCGACCGTTAACGGCTCGGCTTGTCGCGTTAGTCCGTAGATAAGAACTCTAGTTTATCGTTATTGCCGCATCGACTTCTTGATTAATTTTTGCTTTTCATTTCTATTACTCTGGCCCTTTTATCAAACCGGGCACCGGGCTTATATTTATAGTCCTTCGCTACTGTCTAATCGATTCTACGTAGATGAGCCAGAGAGAAAGAGAGAGAGAGAGAGAGAGAGAGAGTGAGAGAGAGAGGGAGAGTGAGAGAGAGAGAGAGAGAGAGTGAGAAGATAAGACGGTGACCGGAAGAGAGTCTCGTTAATTTTCAAATCTCGTCTCGATCGCAAACGAGATGAATCGATACCTTATACGAATACTACCTTTAATGAGCGTATATATTCGATTTCTCATGTACCCCCCCCCATCCCCCTATCGCCCAGCTATACACTTTTAAAGTCTTTTTACGCGTAAATTGTTAACATACGTGATATTTAAATGGCAAGTTTCGTAAATTTTTCACGAGTTGGCATAATCGTATGATAAGCTTCGGCGTCTCTTACGCCTAATGCAAAAAACTTAGCTCGTTAATTGGATCTCCTAAATTACATGGTTGCGTAAGTTTAGTTCGAACAAGTGGATTGGGTGGCTGAGTGTAGCAGTTACGCTTACCAATCGGCTGATGGAAATTACATAATCGGTCGCTCGACTTTCAACTCGCGTCGCCTCGTCTCCACCCATCAATTCTGAAATACGCCGACATTGGCATTTTAGCATTGAATTCGCCTAGTCAAGCTGGTGCGACGCTTTCCTAAGTCGTGATACTGGGTCGTCGGGGTAAAAAATGCCTCCTAAGCGCAAATTACCGGCACTTTCTTGCCGAGGTTCACTCCCGACTAATGCCCCACCCGAGTGCGCAACCTCATCAAGAACATCAAAATAAACCATCTCAACGGCTAGGCTCACCTTAATACAGCTGTGTACACTGGGCTGCTAGGAGAGGGTGGTGCGGGTTGGCCGTGGGGTGATCGGGGGGGCTCCGGTGCAGGGCGTACCCCTAGTTGCCCCCGTCGGGGCCACCCTGCTGTTGATGCGCCGCCGCAGCCGCAGCCGCCGCCGCCGCCTTCTGCGCCTGTGCCTGCTTCTCCTGCTCGTTCAACTCCTTGATCGCCTGTATTTCCTTCTTCAGCTTCATGCGCCGATTCTGGAACCAAATCTTGATCTGCCGTTCGGTGAGGCAGAGCGCGTGCGCCATCTCTATTCGCCTCCGCCTGGTGAGGTAGTGATTCGTGTGGAATTCCTTCTCGAGCTCGAGGGTTTGGTAGCGCGTGTAGGTCTGCCGGCCGCGTCTGCGTAAGCCGTTTGCTCCTGAAAGCAGAAGAAAAGGATGGGAAAATTAGTGGCGCGAGTCAAACGATAGGCGAGGTTCGATAGTGGGTAGAGCCGCTGATGACGCTCGTCTCGCGTTAAAACGGCCTCTCGTTAACGGTCCTAAAGGAGCATCGGTGGAGGTATTCGATTCCATCGGGAGCTTTTCTTTTTTCTTTTTTTTTTCTCTCTTTTTTACTAACACCTCCCTCCGTTCCTCGGCTTTTGCTCTAAGCCCTTTACATCCCCTACTTGATTGGGGGGGGGGGGGGGGGGGGAAAGAAAAGCTGTTGACTCGCTGTAAAAATGCCGGTGTGAATAATGTCGTGTTGCTTATTGGCTGCCCGAACAAACACCCGGGCGACAGCATCTCATGGACCTTCCGAGAAAATCGGGGAAGATCGGTGGACGGGACCCGTGCCCGCCTGGGGGGGGGGGGGGGGGGGGGGGTAAAACGAGAAAGGGAATAAAAGAAATCACGCGTCCTCCTCCCCGGTTATTCTCATGCCTAATTTGTTGCTATATTTATGGCTTCGAGGTTAACCGCCAAGACGCGTTGGCGTATTTCGTTTAATTCCAAGTTTGAATTCAAAGCTTTCTTATTTTGGCTTTGCTGATCATTGAGATTCGTCGAGTTTATTTAGAGTATAATTGAAACACGATAGCTCCCTAGCTAGTTAATTATTTATTAGTTCTCGTGTGGACATTTTGTAATAATGCGACAATGGCTTTGGGTGTGAATGAAAACATAGTCAAGCAGAGGTCGATGCAAAATGCGAATTAATATATTTGATAAATTAATGTAATTGTGTTTATTTTTTTTTTTTTTTATTTTCAGCTCAATCGTATACGTGCCACTTCATTAGACATGACCTAATCATCGGCTGCTAACCGACTGCCCATTGGTATTGCACAAGCAGAACGTAAAAAATGGACACGGACTTTCTATTACTTTTCATAATGGCAATGCTCGGCCAAATGTACAAAACCGCAAAAACACTAGGTAATCTCGGCCGAGAAAAGTTTAATTCTATCCGCGGGTAGTGCGGTGTGAGCAACGAAAGCGAAAGGAAATGAATGGAAAAGAAAATAAAATAAGCAGATCTCGTAACTATATTACTGCCGAAATCAACGCACCAATAGCCACGGGAAGTGCCGACAGAGAGAGAGAGAGAGATAGAGAGCGGGGTAGGGGTAGGGGTAGGTGGGGGTGGGGGATGGACGAGGTAACCGCAAAATCCTTGTAACGAGATCGTCTATTCGACGCCATAAAAATCGTGGCACATATGGGAGAAACATCGAGACAGGCCAGCAGTCCGGGATAGGTGTAAATGTCTTGGAATAAAGTGGAAGCGCGCGAGCTGAAATGCGGGACGAGCGTTGGTAAGGGAAGCTGAGGAGGTGGGAGATGGAAGGAGCGGCTGTGAAAAAGAGAGCGGTAGAAATGTGCGGCGTTGGTCGTTGTATGGCGTGGCTGAAGGGCCACTTGGGTGCAGTAGCGAAATAAGCCCCATCGGGTAGAGAGAAGAGAGCCGGGCTCACCTTATCGGCCGTTACTGCCTCGTAAAGCGCCCGTTTCACCTCTGCCACCGGAGAACGAGAGGATTCGGCTAGCTCGGTTTAAACGACGGGAGAGAGTGGCGAGGGACTGACAGAGAGAGAGAGAGAGAGAGAGAGAGAGAGAGAATAAACCGTATGAGTCAAGTAGTACTGAGAATCCACCGGCGGCGCTTGTAGTCCATGTAGACTATGGAGAAGGTTTTACCCTTTCATAGGAACCTTTCTATTTTGGAAAATGTACCCGGAGTTGTACTGCGTTTATGCTGTCTACTCCATTGAATTTCTACTCTCTCTCTCTCTCTCTATCTATCTATCTATCTATCTATTCTGACCTTTTTTACCACTGCTATTTATGTCATTTTCAACGTTCATTTTCGGTTATAATTGATAATTGATAGTTAGTTAAGCATATTTTTACGTAGTATTAACGAATATTAAAATACTCTGGTAAACCATCTTAATAGAGTATTTGTTGGAATGTCAATTAATGGTGTTTTCAACGTCTATACGATATTTTTGTTTCTTATGTCGGACAATAATTTATAATTTGTTATTTTCAAAAAGACAAAATTTCAAGACCACGCGATATATGGGGAAAAAAAAAAGAAAAAAGAAAAAAATTTTGTGATATAATGGATTTTCAATTCGTATCCTGGCAATGGAATAGCGCAATAATGATCTTACAATAAAACATATAGAAATCCATAATCCGAAGAATATTCTCTTATCGAATCATCGTGGAATTAAAATTCCAAAATACAAATGGTTTTAGTTGCGTAACAGTAGTAAATATCTCGATCGGATTATCTTGTAATTACTTATAAGCCCTTATTATCCTCGGAGAAAATGCGAGAATGAAACTTAGTTTTTGTAAATTGCTCGTGACATAAATCTTAGGCCAATGAATTTTAATTCAAGCATTCTAAATCATGCGTAGGGATAAGTAAGACCGAATGGAAAATAATTATTCTAATAATTTCAGGTACGACGAGAAATGAAAAGAAAAAAAGAGAAAAAAAAAATAAGTTAAAAATACTGTATAGGTTTGTACCTCTTACTATGCTTTTCCCATTATTAAATCACATATATCAATTGGCTCGTAAAGGAAGGGAACCCCTTTAAAACAATTAATTGCCAGCAGCCCTGGAGTTTCGTAGCTGGAGAGGGACTAGAATCGGAAATCGGCGAAGAACTCAAAAAGCAATGGCCCATTACCCCGACTAATATACCTCGTGATTCGTAATTTAACGAGGAAATTACGAAAATGTAAATCGTGCACTCGATAAAAATCCTCATCCCGCTCGCCCTTTCGAACGCATCCAACCACCCACACATGCGCGCGCGCGCTAATATATCGATGAGCCTCGCGGCCGCGCTCGTAAAAAACAGCAACGCGTTTTGCGTCCTCCCGCCCCTCGGCCAGCCGACGGTCCAGGCGCACGAGGACTCCCGGCATCGAAGTAAAGAGGGTTGATGAGGGGAGGGGGGATGGTGAAGGGGGAGGTACGTAGGGGATTTTGGCGCGTAGAAAGGCCAATGAGTGCATTATATTGACAATCGTATGCAGGTCTATGCGTTATTGGCAGGCGAATATGGGCGATATTGGGAGGGTGGAATGCCGCGCGGAGCCATTGTGCGAGAATTGAGTGGAATTCGCGTGATATCGCATGTACTCTTGAGCATTCGACATTCCGCGCAGCGAAATATTACAAATGAAGTGGATAGCGGTGCCACCGGTGTTTATTATCGCTGACCAATGACGAAGCAATTGATAGCGCCATACTTTCCTTCACTACGCGTTAAAAGGAATTCGCATCCGGGCTGACTTTCTGGCATCGTTTCGCGTCGCGATTTCGTGCCAATTGTTTAGCGCTGTAAACATTGATATTATCGAGCGAAATAGCTGATTATTAATTACACGGATGCTTAGAGTTTCGTCCAGTCTGAATTTGCAAGCTGTGACTAAAGTTACGCGTTGTATGAAAAATTTGCATTTATCACGTTGTTTTCTACGTTTCTGGCTAATGTGAATATATTTATATTGATTATTGATTAGCCGTTATTCATGAAACTCCAAAGTCAATTTAATATTAACGGCCATAAATAAAGTGATTAATAATTGGAACGCACTAAGGGGATAAAATAAACGATTCGTAAAGTATAATTGATAATATGAATTTGTATGGCTATTTGAGAGAGGAGGTAAAACAAAATGCTAATATAAGAAAGCGATTTCGTGTCCAGAAGATTATCATAAAGTCGTATTTATAAGCGTTATTTGTCAAAGTTTCATCTCCAGTCCTGAAAGATTGTTGAAGAGCGTAAAAAGGGATGGAGTGTCGTAGGGTAAGCCCGACTACTTCCCTTGGTTTCCCCACTTATATATATATATATATATTCTCTCTCTATCTCTCTCTCTCTCTCTCTTTCTCTCTCTGTGTCTTATTTTCTTTCGAATGGGGGACCATGGAACGATAGACTCCGGAACTTATAAATAAAAGAGGGGCCCTCCCAATTAAACCGTTCCCATACGTCTCCGCAAAGTAGAAAATGTGACAAGCATACCGCTACCACCCTACTCTTATATTTCTTGGGAGCCTGGCTTACACCCTCCGTGCTCTCTCTCTCTCTCTCTCTCTCTCTCTCTCTCTCTCTTTTGACTCGATACAACCCCGATCCCTCTCCCCCTCATTTCTTCTGTCTGTCTATCTGATTCTTCTAGCGAGCGCGTAGTTGGCCTCTCGCGGGAGCGGCAAAGCGCAAAGTTCAAGCCCTCGCTTACTACGGTGGGTAACCGCTTGAGCGAGGATAAACAGGGCGGGGAAAGGGGGATGAAAGGGAGAAAGAATAAACAGCCCGAGTGATAAACGGAGAGAACGAAGCGAGCAAGTATCGCGTGTCCTCGTGGAATCGAGGGATCGAATGAATTTCATGCTAAACTCGCGAGGCGTTGTCGTCTCCTGTAGGGTTGAGGAAAACTGAAGAGAGAAGAGAACGCGGGGCGGAGTAATCTATGTACCATCTTCCTTCTTTCGGCATTATTTTTTGCTTTATGCGCGCCAGGACCTCGCCGTCGGCTTCCTTGCGTGCGAGGAAATTTCTCGCGGTGTGATTGTGGCCTAGGTGTCGGGGTGTGCTCGCGCGTGTGTGCACGTAGATGTGGCGCGTTCGAATAATTCGCTCGAGCATTAAGCGAGAGAAGCTTCCCCGTGGCTTTACGAGCGGTCGTTTGCCGCGAAAATGGGCCCTGAAGAGGGTTGATATCGCAAACGATTACGGGATAACTACTGAAAGTCAATGTGTACACCATTTTTAATACATCACATGTAAATTAATGGCCATTCGAGGCAATCATTATATGGGGCGTTAAATCTTTTTATGCAAAGTCGAGTTCAATTTTTAAAGCGGCGGACGCTTTTATCGACGACGCCTGAAATATTATAATTTCAAATGGTGAAATCGACTTAGAGAAGCGATGCAGCCTCCAATTATTTGACCGGGCTCTGATTTCGTTAAGTGCGGCGCAACTTTCCGCGCATGTACTTGGACATCATTTACATAATATTACGATTAATGGGGGACGAAATGAGTCACAGCGTTTTTTTGGAAAACATGGCTCGTCCCGGCAAACCCCATTATCAAATTATTAAACCAACTCAAAAAAAGGACGTCTCCGACGCCTTCGATGTTTCGCCACGCCCAGAAATATCAAACCCTTCAAATTGTAATTAGTTTAAAGAGAAAGAACGCGCGAGCGCGCGCGCGTTCCCTGACGCACACACGGATACACAGACCTATGCTATATGTATTATGATAACGAGACGAGAGCTGATACCAGATGCGAAATTCTTTAAAGTGTTCTCGGTATGGTTTACACGAACGTCGAAAGGGAGGGGCAAATGACAAAACGTAGAAGCGGGCGCACGCGTTCTTCCTACGTCTAACGTCTTACGTCATTTTATGTCGTACGTCTGTCCTCCAATGAAAAGAGAATAACAAGCGGTGCCGGTGATAGGGGAAACAAGCGTGGATGAGCTCGCCGCTAAATCTAATAAGAGAAGTTAATACGTTGATTGGTGGTGGGGGAGTTATCAGTGGCCTGTGGAGTGATGCAGCAAGTTTCCGTAGTAAATTGCATGGAGCCGAGCACTCGTACTTTTTCCTCCTCTCTGTGGACCACCGTTTTGCTTCCTTCGATAGCGAAGCTAAGGGAAGCGTGGAATTAAAACGAATCATACAGCTCTGAGAGCCAATCAAATCAAAGTAAGTGAATTGCTCGTAGATGTAGGAACATCGAGTAAGGGATTCACGTTTATGTGCGTGCGTGCGTGAGCCTCTGTGCGTGTACGTGTGTGTGTGTGTGTAAGGCGCGCGCGCGCGGAGATGTGTGACGAGAGAGAGAGAGAGAGAGAGAGAGAGAGAGAGAGAGAGAGAGAGAGAGATGACGACGACGACGACGACGACGAGGATCCTCTCACGGGTATCATCTCGGAAGTCAAGGCCGCGATGTGGGACTGACTCCTAGGTACGCTTTTGACTACTCGAAAATTAACAACGGAAACTGCGTCACTTGATCGCTATCGTAAATCGGACGATCGCACGAGCTCACGAATTCTCTTGGCTGCGTGAATTAAGACGCACTGGGGATGAAGGCGGGATCCTCCCGAGCTCATCCATCTCCGTCGGCTTTCATTATACAAGATATTGTGTGTGCGTTCGCTCGGCTTGGCCCTACTAGATGAAGTATGTTTTTACTGGCGCATGGAGAATTGATCCGAGCGTGTGGCAATTACATTACCGGATAATGTTTAGACGGTAGATTTACGCTGCCCATTCCGTCAATATTTCAATATTTCCATTGGCTTTTTCGCTTTGCCGACTGCGTAAGCTATTAAATGAATTGCGCTGGCGGGAAAGATATTCTTGATTCGCCATTAAATTTGTTATATCTTCGTTCTCGATGCAGATGAAGAGAAAGAAGACGATGATAATGATGAAGCAGAAGAAGAAAATGAAAGATGCCGATGACGACGACGACGACGATCAAGAAAGAACATTGTATTTTTAAACGCCTCATGGGCTTTCGGTTATTGTAGTTGATGTAATTATAATTTTACCACGATAAATTTAAGCAATACTTCCGATGAGATTATTGCATTACGCATATCACATTTATATTTGATTTTGTCACATCTATCACAATTACTTCAACCAATGTTTTCTCATAATGGACTTTTCAATTTACATTTTCTCTAACAATAATATTGGTTTTCGTTTATATTTAATAATGCCAAGAGTATTTTAGTGCAGTTCTTAAACTGTATATTAAAATTCATGTTAATTAATTTTATCGCGCTATCATTTTTAACTAAGAGACATAATTATTTTGCGCTAATTGATTTAATTAATTAACAAAGTAAAAGAAAATAGTTCCGATAATGAAATTTTCTTCATAATTCAGAATAGACTTTATGCTATTTTGACATTTTTAAACAAATACAATAAAAAAAAATAATAATACGTACTATCTAGAAGTAATAATAGTAGTAATAACAATGAAAATAATAATGATAATGATAACGACGATAATGATAATGATGGTAGCAATAATAATGTTTGTTAAATGAAATTCGGAATTTCCTGAACTAGGCGAAGTAATGCAATGGACTGAAAGTAAAAGTCAACTGTTATTCAAGCATACATTTAAATATAATTTCGTTAAATTCTTTTTGAAATTAGCAATTTACATTTAGTATAGCAACAAAAACAAACTTTTAATTAGCGAAACTTATACATTCTTACGATTTTTAAATGCATCTCAGATTCCATTATCAAATTAGAGGATGAAACTCGTTCGTTTGCAAAATTTCCATTCCCATGCAATACTAATTTTAAATCGCGTCCTTTTGCAAGAAAAGGGCTGACAGTTAAAAAGGAAAGAAATAAAGGCACTCGCAATGAGGCTCATTGAAAATACCATTGTTTTCACATTCATCGGTATATCGGTTATTAATATAATAGAATTGAAATGTCTTCATCGTACTCTATCGCTCGCTATTTAAGCCCACCCTCGACCATGAATCTCCTCTCATTTCGCAAGATGTTTGCACTCACTAAAGTCAAAATTAAGTATTTTCTTAGTGCCGGAAAGTCGTAGCTCGAGAATCTTTATTAGTGCGTTACAGACCGACATCGATATGCAAAGCTCGGCTGTTTTCCCCTGCGCGGCCCCTCTCGTTAAAAGGTCTGCGCTGCTCTTCCATTCGTTTATTTCCTCGGCACACCCCCGCGCATACCGGCGACACCCTCACTCCTTTACGTATTTATAGGGAGCGCGGCATTACATCAGAGAAGAACTTCCACCCAACCCAACCCCCACCCCCTATCCACTTAATTCTTCGCTATTCACCCGTTACCCCCACCACGTGCAATCTCCCCCCCCCCTACCCGCTACCCGCTACCCGCGTTACCATCCCGCTTACAACTCCTAACCTCCGCTCAAAACCATCCTTTTCCTCTTCCTTAGTTAAGGAAGCAAGAAGATACCGCAGCGGTAGCATTGCCTACCTCGTTAACTCCGTCGTAAGTTATTAATTACGCCTGACTAACTGCCGGCGCTCCAGCTGTGCCGCAACGCGCGCAGCTTCGCCTCGACGCTTTCCCGAGAAAGGCGCGACCACCCTTTTGTTCCCCTCCTTAACGCGAACTTTCTTTTGCCTGGGGCCCTGAAGTTGGAGGGAGATATAACTTTCTCGCGCTTTTCCGTTCCGGCATGGCGTGCTTCGGGGGACTGGACCGAGTGGCAGTCACCGCGACACGTACGCCAGCCACTAGGGCGAAACTAAAGGGGGCAATAAGGAAAGAAGCGCTTAAATTAATAAGGGCTACTTCACTTGGCTCTCTCATTTTTCTCCAACTCTCGTTCGCGACCGCTTTAATTAACCATGACTGGGCTGAATTAGGCTGGCTGAAACGAGCCGAGGGCTCGCGACTCGAGAACTTCACTCGGACACGCCTTTTTACGAATCCTGCGCTTTTCGGATTAATATTTGTCGCGCAAACGAGGACCAAATCGCGCAAATGTATGAATGTCGTTGGTCGTCGTAACGACGAGCGAATTAATACAACGAGCCCCGAGTTACAGTAGCGGAGCGCTCGTTTAAGCTAGAACGGCTAGAAGCTTACGGCTTCTTCATTAATACTTGTCGCTCCTCAATGGTTTTTAATGCCATAGTTGGAGCGCGATCAATTACCTTAAATAAACGTAAAATTTTACGATATTCCGAGTTTATTTTAAGATTTATATTAAATGGCCAACCCCGTTCTTTTGTAGCGCTCGAGAAGAAGCGACAGCGTGGAACGAAGCACGAGAGAAAGCTGCTAAAGAAAGATAATAACTCTCGTCTGTATTTCTTATTCTCGTGGATGAAGCCGATACGGGAAAGAACGAAAATCCCTCTTGCTTTCCTTCTTGGGTGTTACTTCTTTTTTCGGAAAGGCCGAGAGAATGAGCGGATGACGGTGGGGATGGGGGATTGGTTGGGTGGTTGGGTGACGGGCGACGGGGGATTGGAGGAGGTGGGAGAAGTAGGTGGAGGAGGAGGAGGAGGAGGAGGCGGAGGAGGAAAGTTTAAAGACGCGAGGGAAAGAAATAGCTAAAGGAGAAGAGAGGAGAAGTATGTGGCGGAGAAAAGGGAAGAGAGAGAGAGAGAGAGAGAGAGAGAGAGAGAGAGAGAGAGAGTGTGGCGGGCGAACTCGAACGCGGGCGCGTGGTAGGGGAAGAATGTAGCGAGAGGGACGCCAGGCAGTAACTCACGCCCCCGAGAGGATTACCTACCTTAGCTCGCTCGGGCCGTGGCAGTAACGGCGGCGGGACGGTGAGGTGGAGAGGGGACCGGTGGAGGGAAGGAGAAGAAAGGAGGAGGGCTGAGTGAGGCAAGTTGAGCTACGGGCTCACCGCGTAGCTACGCGTTTCTCATACCGAGTGTCCCCAGCCCCCTTCCTCCGCCTCACGTCCCGGCGGCTGTCACACTCCCTCTCCCTCTTCCCACCGCCACGTCCTACCGCTCCCGCCCCCGCCCAGCTATCTCGAAAACAAGAGTTTGTAGCGAACGGCCGATAGAGACGGAGAGACCTCGCTTATCGTTCGTCCTTTCCGTCGGAACAGCGGCTCTGGGTGGTAGAGCAGGACGAGGACGAGGTCCCGCAGTACAGACTTACCGACACGCGAGCGAGTTTCGTAGCTCGCGGGGATCCAACGTGTATGTAGCGAGTAATCCCACGTCTGCCGAATTATCGCAATTACCGGGCTTTCCCGCACCGGCCCCCCTAAAGCTCACGGCTTTGTCGCCGCCGTTTGAATCCGGCCCCGATTATGCCTGTCGCCGATGTTACAGCAATATTTATATAACGCTCGATAAACAATTAAGAAAGGGGTAGTAGGACTGTAGCGGTGGTAGTAGGAGGGTGGCGGGATGATCGTAAATCGTGTAATTGCTGATAATATAGCGAGTGAAATTTAAATATCTTCGGCCTGAGTAATATGAGCGTTAATTGAAAGAATTAAGTTCCCAGGCTTGCGGGACGGAGATCGTCCTTGGAAATTGGATTCGTGCATATTTGGGCGGCCGCTGAAAGAAGTTGGCTGAAAAATTTTTCCCCGTCAAATGGCTCTCAGTAGTCACCCTTGCGCGTGTGAATATCCGCATGGCGAAAACGCTTCTCCCACGAATATTCCAGACAGGTTCTCTCCATTCTCTCTCTCTCTCTCGCTCAATCTCTCTCTCTCTCACTCTCTCTCTCTCTCACTCTATCACGTTATTCTCGCTCAGTAACAGCTATTTTCGCGAGGTGTCTCGACTATCAAATGAGGCCGGAATAAAAGCACGGAGAAGAGAGAAAAATGCCGCGCTCGAGACTACTTCGACGACACCCAACTTGCCGTTATATTTATATTCTCGAAGGTGAATTTCCAAAGATACGAACCGGAGATCGACTCGACGGCCTCGAGTCGTGGAGGAGGTGCGCGCAGCGTAAGTCGCTCCATTCCAAAAGAGTTGCTTCGCAACAGTGGACTTAACAGAAAATGAAATCTATCTATTTACGTAGTGAGAGTGGGATCGATATATTTCGCGCGCATACTCGAGACTTGAAGTGGGAAAATTTATGCCTCTTGGGGAGGCGTTGAAGTGAATGCAAGACTCGCTTTTCCCGGATTAATATGCGATGCTACTGATATGGTTACTCTTGCCGGGATTGTTGATTACAATTGTTTGCGCGCTGATCGAAATGGAAGGTAATTTAGCGGATTGTTTAATCCGTCATCGAAGATATCGATGTATAAAATAAGTATTATATATATATATATATATATATATATACTATATACTATATATTTAAATGGAAGTACGTGTTTATCAACATAATCGTGAGGCATTAGCTATGCGTGTCACAAACTTAAAATCTTGTTATTTTAGCGCCATGAGAGAATCGTGCTTGAGGCACTTAAATCATCGATTCTACAATGTTCAAAATGGAGCATTGCCTACGCAAGCAAGCCCATCGTCTCTCGATTCTCCTTTATTTTCGGTTTTGTTTGCCCCGTTAAGCCGTTTATATACTTAAATATTATTATTATTATTATTTATTTTGTTTCATAAAACGTCCATGGCTTTGCAAGCCAGGAGTATCGACAAAATTCGTCCATTAGACCAAAACCATTAGATTTTGACTCTTGTGCAACTAACGGCCCTACAGAGAATAATAATATTGTAATTCACAGAGTTGGGAAGAGTATTTTTACATGTCGCACTTGCTGTACAATAATTTACAATTGACTCCTGACGCTAAGAGGAATCTGGATTAGAGGTAAGTTAACATGTAGTGAAAAGTACGTAAGGCGCGAGAACCCAAGTCGAGCAGATACTTCATTGCCTGTTCTGTCGACTCAACCATTTTTACATTTGGCTTTCGTAGCGCACATTTGATACAATTACATTCGTCTGTTACATCAAAGTTCTAAGAAAGTGCTCTTAGCTACGAGATTCGATAGATGCCAGATAATCAGTGATACGAAAATTTTATTCGTTCGTTCCACTTTCGTGCGAGTAGATAAAGTGTAAAATAGTTTCTCCTCCTCGACGACAGCTTTCCTCGACCATTCAAATTATGTAAATGAAAAATTCTTTTAAGCTAATCTCGTTTCAGAGTGATAGGTACTACGTGGAAAGTGTATTTGTTCCATTAGACGTACTGGAGATACCATTTTGTAAAAATAAAAAAATGCGACAAACGTGCTTTTAACTCGTGGTTCGTAGTAGTTGAGGCATTTATTTATTTTATAATTAGGCGTAAGAATAATCGTTATCAAGAAATACGAAGGAGAGTCTAAACGAGTCGATGATATATGAAATTTAACATATTTAAACGTTAAGTCACTTGGACGTAGTAGAGCCAGCATACTTATGGGTGTGTCCGGATATAATAGACATTTACGGGGGCTACGACATCATGTCAGCATTCAGGCGCCATAACTCGAAAATACCAAAACACCAGAATTCGAAAATTTAAGGATGTTTTAAGGATTTTCGAGACTTTCTTAAAGATCCCGAAGTCTCGAATTCCATCGTATGGGTATAATTAAAATAAAATAAAACAAAACAACAACAAAAAGATAACAAGAAAAAAAGATTGACCACAAATAATTGTAAATTGTTTAGCAGAATAATCCAAGGTTTAACTGCAATTTAACCTTTGGTAAACGATCCTTTCACCTCGCTCTAACAGAGTTTTTCCACAAAATCGTAATCCGACAAAAGATTCTAATTGTCCTTGCCCATCTCATTCCACATCTACCTATCTAACGTCGTAAATGTCCTCGAGCGGCATGCTACGACGCAGTCAAGCATTCGCAATATAAAATATTGTAATTAATCGGTTATTTTAGTTTCATCTAGAACGCCCTAAACGCCAAAATAAGGAAATAGAATATCAGAAACTAGCGTCGGGCGCCCGATATAACCATTGGAAAGCTTGTCTCATCGCCGCAGGCCACGCACGTCAAGTCCTCGTTTCTTCCGGGAAATGGCACTGGGCATCAGCTGGCACATTGACACGTGGGATCGAAATCATTCCATCGCTATTCATCGTAGCATTTAAATCGCACTGGCGCCCGATCGTGCGACCGACGAGGAAAGCTCAAACCCGACTCCCCTGCTGTCCGGAAAAGCATATCCTCCTGTCCTTCCCCGAACACGACTCAGCCTTCCTTCCCCCTTTTACGGAAAAAACAAAGAAAAAAAAAAGAGAAAAAAAAGAAAAAAAAAGAGAAAGAACAGAAAAGAAAAGAAAGATGAACTAAAGAAAGAAAAAAAAACATGTCGCCCGCGGCTATAATTACGACGGCAAAATGCGACTCGGCTCCTCGGCGCCCGAACTGCTTGACGAGGGAGAAAGTCAACGGGCCCGGAAATAGCCCCTGTCTCACAAACTCTCTTCGCTTTACTCCCCAAGAAATCCAATGGACACGTGGTCGTCCAACGGAAGGGAGACTGCTGAGTTTACCACACGAAGGAGCTACGCTTGGCTAAGAATGTGGCTGACTTCGGCGGGGGAGGTTGGGCGATGCGACACAACTGGCCTCGCCCTAAGGAGGGCGGATGGAAGCTTCTTCAATAAGAAGATATCGATAAAGGCGGAGGAGGCGACCGTTATGAATGTGTGCATATGTCGATTGACTATGCGTCCGGCTTTTCTCCAACTAAAGAACTCCTAGGTCCGATCCCACCACAGTGTCTCCTCCTTCTTTCTCCTCGTGCTCCTGCCGACGATTCCGCGGCGGTGGAGGCAAAAAGGATCGGAAAAGGGTCGCCCGTACCTCCTTTAATATGGAATTATATTGCGAACGCAGCCTGATCGTTATTTCACGTATTGGCTGCTTGTAATAAGCGTTCCCGCTACACGGAAACATGCGTTTGTTTATTACTGAATGGTACCCGCGACTCGATCGCGACTCCCTTGACTTCTGCCTTCTTTGTAACGTCGGCGTAATATACGCGAAACGCGCTGCGCTTTTACTAGTTGGATAAACAAACGATCCTGCTTACTTATCCCGGCAATTATTTGCTATCCAAGCGTGCCAACCGCGAGCTAATTTATCGCCCAGTGTTTATTTGCCATCAATGCACATTGGCCATAGCACTACCTCCCGTTACGGCACAACGTAAAAACTGCCGCGAAGCTTACGAATTGATTACAAACGCGCATTAAAGCGGTGGCTGACGAAAGGTAAGGCGGTTGCGTAATAATTCAGCGGTAATACTTGTAAAAGAGGGATTCTTGTTGAGCCTGAGGCCGTTTACGATTCGGCCTGGCAACGGCCGTTTGCGCCCGGACGCCATGACGTTTTTGTGCGCTCTACGTGAGTCGCCTCTCAATCGGCCAAGGAAAGATCGGAGAAGGATCGTATGCTCGAGGAGGGCAAGCCGCGCTTAATTCCTCTCCTCTTGGATTTCCACCTTTTACGCGGTGTTCCGCTCCCTCTGCCATAATTACGATTATTATTTATTCACAAACGAAGACGCGACCGCCTACTTTTTTGAATAATCAATGTTTCGTTAGGACGTTACGACCGCGTTATTGATTCAGTTTCTTCATATTTGTACCACCGCTCTCTCTCTCTCTCTCTCTCTCTATCTCTCTCTCTCTCTCTCTCTCTCTCTCTCTGTGCCTCTATCTTCAGCTCCACCTTTATCGCCGTAGCGCCGATTTCACCGAGCCTCTAATCACAGAAATATTCAAGTACTCTTAGTTTACGTGTGCATGAATAGTCGTCTTTCTACTGTCAATTTACATTCGATCGATATTCACGTCCTTGACAATACGACGCATCTTTCTTTCTTTTTCACGCCGAGTAAACAGGCAGGAGCACGCGCTCGCGTATAAAACGGGAAATTTCCCCAGAGGGCTTCCTATATTTCATGCATCCCCTTGTGGAAAAAAGTTTTGCTTCGTCGCTCGCGCCTCCATTTGTTTCACAATGGCGTCTTACATTATACATATTTTGTTCATAGTTGCGCCTTACGGATTCTTTGAATACCAAGATAATCATAATAAATTTAAGAAAAATTATTATTTACCTCGATGTATCTTGCACGGATCTTAATCAATATCCGTCTTTAGGATGAAGCTAGAAATTTATGATGAATCAAATATATTCATAGACTGTTGGAATAGTAAATGTGATAAAGTATCTAATAAAAGTTTCGTAACAATGCATCGAAAATGTCGTGAGCCTTATTAAAAAATTTTGTACGGTACTTACTTATTCTACTAGAAGAATTGGGATTGGGTGGTTCGGGAAGGGGTTATGGGGGAGGGGAGGGGGGAAGCAACAAAAAGAAGAAGATAAATGTCTATAATTCTTAAACATAACGGTAATTCACTACATATTTTACCACCTATGATAAAATCATTAGATGAATCTTTAGTTATTTATTTTAGAAACGGAGCTCGAAACCAGTCATAGATATTGGCTGTCACGTCAGGTTTTTAAGATAAATATGATAAAATAATCTTAAATAATGATCGAAACTACAGTCATAAGAATATTTCAAGAGAAATAGTTCTTTCGATATTTTCCTTCTTTGGAATATCGTATATCATCGTTACATTCTCGCTTAACCAAGAATTCTTTCTTGTCAAACTAAATTTTATACTACTCCCACCATGTTTGCTCAATATTCAAAAGTTTGTATAATTATCTAATTGTACATTATCGATCATTTATTTAAGCGATAAATGCCTTAGATGGTTAAAGTTGATGAAAAATTAAAAAAAAAAGAAAAAAGAACGGCGTATTATATTATATATTCGTAACTGTGCCTCAAGTCTCTAAATTTTTCTCCCAATGTAGCCAAATACATAAATAATTCAAATCGTGTATTTTTATGAAGATTTACCTCACGTGTTCAATCACATTAGGTGACATCTTGTCCATTTACAATGATAGTTTTAATGTACAATGATAAATTCAACACATAAATCCCTTCAAATCACAAGCGTTTAATTTTATAAAAGCAAACTTATTTGCGCTCGCGTATGCGCTAGCGCATATATTTATTTAATAGTGTGTCCAAGTATGGAATTAGAAAAAGCAAAGAGTAAAAATCGTCTTAAACAAACTCGTAACGTCGAAAATGGCAATGACTTATTATACAAATAATAAAAGTGCTAATTCAAAAGTTGTAGTCCCGAATGTCGTTAGTAGCATGATTTTCAAAAATCCTAATTAACGCACGATGCATCGATCGTGTTTTTGTTTTGTTTTGTTTTGTTTTGTTTGTTTTTTCTTTTATCGCCTTTCATTTATCCCCCGTCCCGCCATCTTCCTCCCACATGGTATTCGCGTACCGCGCGTGCACGGGTAGACAAAAGTTTCTATCGAGGTCCTTCTTCTGTGATTCAAGACCTACGCTTCGACCGCTACTGTTCAGTCACTGCTCGCTCGCTATCCTGGCGACCATAATAATTATGCAAAGATGCAACGGTGCATCTTGCGCATTTCGTAGCAAGGCGAGAGGGGGCACGGATTAAAAGGAACGAGATACGAGAGAGCGACGACGAGGGAGGAGGATGAGGAGGAGGCCAGGAAAAAGCATAGAAGAAGGCAGATGTTGGTTGGAAGCGCAAGGCAAAAGGAGCAGGTCGAGGTAGATGGTGGAGAAGATGGCATGCAAAAGAGGCTTTCGTAGGTAAGCGAAGCGAGCCGGTTGTAAGGCGACACCTTGCCGTCCTTCTCAAACCCCTCCCCCTCCCCTACCTCCTCGTTCTTCTTCACTCTCGTCGGCCTTTTCTATTACCTTTTTCTTTCTTTTGCCAGCTCTTCCCCTTTCTCCGCCTTGATCTATACAGCTCGACCATCCCTTTACCTCATGGCGACACTACGCTCCTTCTTTTTCGTCTAGTGCGACGCCTTCTCTCCTTTTTCTCAACAAGAACAAACGACAACCAAAAACAACAACAATAACGACGACGACGACGACGACGACGACGACGAGAATAACAGCAGCAGCAGCAGCAGCAGCAGCAGCAGCAGCAGCAGTAATGACAAGAGGGATGAAAACGATGAGAAATCCTGTGAAAGGAGCATGTGATAAAAGTTGTGCCATTATAGACCGACACTCAGCTTTTCCTTTGGATTTATTGGTTTATGTATTTCCTCATGTTTTTTTACACCTTGTATTCGAATTTCGAATGGGCCGATCAATGCGATATCCTTTTTACTTTCTTCCGTGTGTCGGTTTTATATGGTGGCCAAGAGGGAAATACCAAAAACAGGTTGTTTGAATATGGAAACGATAATATACGAGGGACTACGCTGGCTTGGACTTTATAATACGCCATATAAGCGCACGAGGTGGAGGTATGCCGCTAGTTGAAAATTTTTAATGAAAAAAAAAGAAAGAAAAAGAAAATAAAAAATGACAACGAGAGCGCAACGCTATTGCTTACGGATTTCTTTATCCATGCGAATATTAATAAATCGCGTGCCTTAATAAAGCACGTCGATAATTCGCATGCGCATGGGGAATAAATAAGCGCGCGCGCGGAACCTCTAACGTGAAATCTATCGGGAGGTTATCTCTCCTGCCAACGAGTCACCTTAAGAACCTCGACCGGGCGTTAAAGCACCACTGCCAGCAGCGGAGTCTCGGCGCGCGAAAAATAATTCAACGCTCGACGATCTGACCAGCACAACGGCCGGACTAACTAACGCGAATACATGAATCACGAGGCAGCTTCGCTACGTCGACTTTGCCTCGGTAAAGGAATATTTTTTACGAATGGTCGGATTTTACCGGAGCCGACCGAAAATAAGCCGGGAGTCAAAAGAAGCGAGGCAAGCGAGCGTGGCGAGGTGCCTCTCCCGCGTGAAAAGGGAGAAAAACGATCTGGCGAGAAGTAAAAAGGCGAGGAGGAGCAAAGCCCTCGAGTATGTACAACATTCCATGCAGGTGGGCATGAGAGCGGTGCGGGCAGAAGGGCTTGGGGGAAGGGCGCACGCACCACCCCGTATAACGAGAGAGAGAGAGAGAGAGAGAGAGAGAGAGATCTGAGGCCATCGTTCGTCCCGCTCGCGCGCACGGCCACGAGCGAAAGTGCGCAGGATACATTGGTGCGAGTACGACAATGATGACGCGCTAAGGCGCAGGAGGATGGCCGGGACTCGAGCGGGCGACCGAGTCCACGCTGGAGTTGTATATCTACGTCCTAAAAAGAATTCCAGAATATATTTTACATATGCTTTATTGCCGCCTTATTTCCAACTCTATACCGTGGCTCGCTCGCTCTCCGCCAACTCCACCAACGGGCCTTTCTTCTCTTTTTCTCCTCTTTGAACATTTTTTTTTCCTTCCGCTTTATTCTCTTAAAGTGCCTGCTAAAATCCTGCAGATTTTGTGAAATTGCTCGTTTTTAATATTGAATTGGATGTGTGCCGCCCACACTTATCGTAGTCTAATGAATCGACGTCAGGATCGTAATTGTCAAGTTGGTGCGAGGGTCGTGACCAATTGGTATTGCCACAAATGGTAAAAACGAGGTAAAATAATCGAAAGGTATTTCTTAAAATATTATTGAAAAATAATATTTCATATGGCCGATAATTTCATAACAAACCCATACGATTTTGTATGCATTAACCCAACTTGATATATGATAATAATTATTTGCGACCAGCTATAAGCATAAAAATGAAGGTAAAAATGTTAATGACGGTATTTTGATGATGTATCTGCAAAAATAGCGCAGCTTTCAATTACCGTACGAGAGAATAATCGATGCACGCTTTATGAAGAATTGCAATCAGTGGTGAATATCGAAGGAACGATAATCTTAGGACATCATACGGGCTAATAATTTCGAATAACAATTCCAAATAAAAGCATATGATGTTTTCCCCCGCTCGACTTTACTCGAGTACATCAAGCTGCAATTAATCAATATGAAATAGATAATTGGCATTTCAATCGCATAATGGGTAAGTTACACTCATCGAATTCTGGAGAGCTACAGAATGTAAAGAAAAAAAAACATCATTTATTAGTTGAAAATTTACATTTAAATCTCATAAAGCAGTTGATGGATGACCACTAATTTTATGACATTGAAATAAAAGCAAAGATACGCATATCTTTACTCTATAAATCTCTCACTTCTATCTTCTTCCCGTTGTGAACGTGTACGAAGAGAGCGAGGCAAACGGATAAACGAACACACACGGGGAATGCCTGTAAGAGAGAGAGAGAGAGAGAGAGAGAGAGAGAGAGAGAGAGAGAGAAAGAGGGCGCGCGCGTGTGTGTATAAGAGAAAAAAGTCATTGAGCAAGAGAAGGACGAAGAAGTACGCGCACCACTCAAGCGTCCCGTAGAGGAGGAATCATCTCTTGCCCCCACACTCCCCATTCGTCCGCCCCGCAACGTTCAAATTCATTTCCAATCGTATCTTACTCCTCTCGGACTCCTCGGTTCGCTCCTCTCGGGGCCTCTTCACGAACAATCTCGACTCGCACACGCGTCACCTGTTCCAAAGATACGAGTGGCCACTCCGAGGCCTCTAATTTCCATCGCGTGTCGCCCATCTTTCTCCCGCTCCTCCCTGTCGGCCTACCAGTGCCAAACCCCTCGGGGGACTCTTCACCCCCCCCCCCGGCCCATACACCCTCATCGTCACATACGTCGCCCGCACATGGCGCAGTCGGTGACGAACCAATAAATACAAAGCTTCGAGGCTTTTGTGAAAGCAAGAAAAATGCCACAGGTGTTGGAACAACAACGAGACCTGTGTAACCTGTTGCGCTACCGCGTCCTGCACCTGGATTATTTTCCTGGTCCTGGGATTGGTAGCGAGAAGCCCGGGCGTATTACAAATATGGCATTTATCATCGTTATGATGTATTTATTGCTCGACGATATCACGGGATCGTGGTCTTTGAATGTGTAGACCCCTGCTTGAGAAATATTAAGAGATTTAGACGAGTGTTGGTTAAGTGGTTTGCGTCATGTAGATCATTATACATTACAAAAGGAGTTTCCATCAAAACTCCGCTGTTATCACCGTGAAATTTATTTCAACATTTGAAGTATAAGTGCTCGGTGAACTTCATTTACCCATTTAATTAACGCTCGTTCAATTACTCGAGCTAAATTTAATCGACTGGTTGAAATAAAGTTGGGAACAATTAACGCGTAACCAATAATACCTCCTATTAATGTAATCAGAACAATCTATGAACAGTAAATGCCAAGAGTCTTAGTTCATTGCGAAAATACAATTTTATCGAATGATTATCACCGGGACCACTTGAAATGGAAAAATCCATCAAATGTAAATGCATATATTGCTTAAATTCAATAAAAATTGAAAAAATAATTAATATAAAATAATCGCAATTACGGTCCTAGTAAAACAACAAGCTGGCTGAATTCATTCAAATTGGGTGCAAATTGTTATAAGAAAAGTGAGAGAACGAATGCAAAATTGCAGAATTTGTGACAGGTGCAAGTGCAAGTTTTTAGAAGGAATATCGATCATCCCCTCCTACATTTGGCATATGATTTTTCATGTAAAACTTGAAGAAAAAAAAAATGACTAATGCACTCTCCTCGTGGCAGCTTCAATTCACAATCGAGCACCTTAAGCACATTGAAGGCTAAGAATATTTCGAGCGATGGTACAGTAAGCCGTTAATTAACGACGGCAAGATAAATATTATATCTCAATTGAAACGGTCGAGTAATAATAATCGGATCGGCCGATCGTGTTAACGGCAATTTACGCGCGTGTTCGTGAATAACATATATATACGCCAAGGAATAATTCTTCGCTCATACGACTCGTGTAAGCCCCGCCGCTGTTATTTATGCTTTGTCAATGAGCATTTTTGCTTTTGAATCGCCTCGTTTGCATAAAACGCGAGTGAGTACGAGCTGCTCCTACGAACGGAAGTTCATTTAAACGGCTTTGCGCCCGTTTCAGCGAAATGAGCATATAAAGATGGGCCGGTCGGCCTATTAATTACTCCGTAACCTCCCGCCACGGCACCACCGACTTCCCTCTTAATCTCACCAGGGCGTGTAGATAGAGCGAGGTCCTTTACGGCGAAGAAAATGGCCGATCGGTAGAAAAAAAAAGTGGCAAACGAGCGCTTCACCTCCGGCCTCTGATAATCTGCGCAGGCCGTGGTGCGATATAGCTAGTTTAGCGGCTCAGAGATTGGATGTAACGCGCTTACGAGGAGCGATCCTGGCTCACGGGAAGCTCGGCGGCTACATTCTCGCGTAATGACTTAACTTGTGTATACGAATTAACAAGCACGGAATAGATAATTTGATGATTTCGCCAGCGAGTTCTGTAGGCGGATTATACAAATCGCGATATGACGGGCCTGCGAGCGAAATGTGAGCCGTTGAGAAGAAAGCAGGTCGATTGGACTGAGAGATATAGACAAACACGGACAAAGTGTGCTTTGACTATCTGTCTGTCTGTCTCTTTGTGTGCGTGTGTGCGCGCGCGCGGTGATGTGTGACGAGAGGGAGTGAAAAAAATATCTGTGTACATGTACGCACGTATGTGTGAGGAGAGAGAGAGAGAGAGAGAGAGAGAGAGAGAAAGCGTGTTGCGATGGAGAGGAAAGGAGGGTGCGAAAGATTGTGGAGAAGCGAGATGTTCAGGCAAAAAAAAAAACAAGAAAACAAAAAAACAAAAAGAAAAAGATGTAGGAACGAGGGTATAAGGGAGAGTTAGCGTGTGTATTTTTGTAAAAGGCTATAGTATTTCGATTCACAATAACAACTCATTCTCTCTCATTCTCAGATGGAAAAATGATTTTTTTTCCAATGTTGGGAAATATGAGGTTTCCGCTTATTCGAAAGTACATTAGCGCGATGCTCGACAAAAGTGTTTGCACGATTCCAAAATCGCGGCAAATACCTATCGAATAAACAGTCATCGTAATAACGGAGAATAATGTTCCCCCTCCCCCGCCCCTAACCCTCGCCCCTGGCATTAAAGAGTAATGGCCTTTCAATGGCTGTAACGCGGAGGAAAAGCGGCAACAAGTTACGAAGATATAAATGAGCGGTTTGTAAACAACGGACGTGCACTGTAAGAGAAGAGACGCGAGGAATTATTGGTTCAACCTGTTTAATGGCAAGTTTTCCACGGCTTCGACTCAAAGTTAACAGACTCGGCGAGATGATGAGGCGATACCGAGCATTGGCAATGGGGAAAATTAAGTGCATGAGAGGAGTGAAGGGGGCGGAGGGAGGGTGGGCGAGAGAGGCCAAAGATAAAGAGAGATATTAAAGTAAGTAAGGAGTGCAAAAGGGAAGAGCGCGGGAGCGAGGGCCGCTTGGAGAAAGAGGGCCGGGAAAAAAGACAGAAGGGCAGGCCTAAGATGGAACGAATCTCTCCCGCGCTCCCAAAGACGCTCCTACAAGCCCCGGGGGGCCCCGCGGCCACGCTTATCGCCAACGATCACGAGCCGTAGGTGGGGTGAGCCGGTTCCGACCGCTCTTTCCCCACGCCACCCTTCCC